>NW_026733559.1:0-19336 GCF_028476545.2 Physella acuta
CAAAGAGAAATTCCACATATGATTGTGTGGGTAACTTGCGGAGTGTTCGGAATTTTGTCCGATAGGCCTCGGGCGTCAGTGCGTAGGCCTTTAAAATGGCAGTCTTGACCAAACTATAGTTATTTTGAACGTCGTGAGAGAGTGCCTGGTATGTTTTTGCAGCTTTCCCAGTAAGGACAGAGCTCAATAAAGCAGTAATGGAAGTTTCGGGCCATTCACATGTCTTCGCTAAACTCTCAAACGAGTTAAAGAAAACGACCAAATCTGTTTCATCAAATTTAGGCACTAATTTCCCAAATTTGGCAATCACTTGCCCTACCGACAACTTTTTTGGATCTACCAGAGAAGTGACATCACTAACTTGACCAAATTCTGATTCCAACCTCCTCCTGTCTAAAGCAATTTTAACCTCTAACTCCTGTTCTTTTAATGCCTTCTCTAAAGCAACTTTCTCCTCACGAAGTAATACACCAGCCAACAAACTTTCATCAAATACCCCTTCATTAATGAAATGAACAACAATTTTATCTCTCAACACCTCTGACTTCTGCGTAACAGAATAATCCAATTTCAATTCCTTAACAAGACTAATCAACACTTTTCTACTCAACTTTTCTACACCTTCAAAAGTAGGATTAGCCAAAAAAGACTCCATAACACTAACTTTCAAATCACAACAAGCCTAGGTTCACTAACTTAACACACAGCGTTGGGCCGTGTACTTGACCTCTTCAATCTAGGACAACACGTCTGGCTATTGACCTAGATACCTCTATGCTTGCGCGCGTTGTAAGGACACTGCGCTACTGGATATAAAAACAACTAAATCCAACTAACCTTAGTATTCAACTGATATAACCAACAACTGGAACGACAGATTAAATCCCGGACGAGCCCCCACTTTGTAACGTTAACCTATCTATCAGCCAAATAGAAGGAGAACGTCCCCGGATTCTTTTTTCGGGGTCATATGCAAATGCCTTACGGCCTAAGTGGATGAACACTTAACACAACGACCACTAGGGCTCGAATTTAATGTCTAGGGAAGCTAGTGATACTATTGTAATTAACACTCATCCAATCTACATACGACCTTTTAATCAGCGAACTCAGAAGTGGCAGAACACAAGGTTGAACTAAATAAAATATTTAATGTATAAAATATCAAAAACCCAACTTACACAATGTAGGAAAAAACACTATCACAGATTTCTACACTGTCTAAAGAACAGCTACAGGCCACACAACACTGCTGTAGCTTCAAGACTTACTTAGCGACAAGTAATATTAAACTAGAAGACTAAATCAACTGAAGAAAGCAAGGCACACACAGGTCTTAAGTACTCTCACGTTCAAATGGTCAGAGTCTATAGCCGGACAATATGGACGGCTGCCTGACTAAGGTAAAACTGCCTCGTAGACTGCCAGGTCAAGATAAACTGCCTCGTGTTGCGAGTGTGCAGTGCAATTATAGACTTCTGTGACAGGGGAGGTTATCCTCAACTCATGTCGCCATTGGTTGGGATAATCATCTGATCAGAATCATTCAATCAGATTTTAATGGAAATTTTCTATGTCTCAAACACCTTAATAGTCAGTGGAAAAACCCCAGGTGTTACACCATCATTCCATATAAGGAATTATACAATGTCAAAATAAAAATGACTCGACCTAAGTAGGTCACAAGTTATATTAGAATATACGAGAAAGTTTAGTGGAAATTATTTAAAATTTTGTTATAATTTTCTTAATCAGTAGTAAAAAGCACAATGATAGAAGTGTGTGTAGGTGGAGGGGGGGGGGGGGAGGGGGGCACACAACTTGTCCGGTACTGTCACAACTGTTAAATTTTCTCTTCTCTAGAAAATGATTTCAAGGGTTTTTGTAGAAAGTGGTTTTAAGGGTTACCATAGAAAATGGTCTCCGTACTTGAATGAACCAATCGCTACTCGCCTTACATTGATCAAGTGCACTTGTGAGGTGAGCACGTAGCAAGTATCTTCTTGTCTCCCCACCCTCCACTTCTGTCCTACCCCACCCATTTACTGCCCCCCCCAACCTCCACTTCTATCTTATTCCACACATTTTCCACCCCTCAACCACCCACTTTTCTTTCCCCCACACCTCCGTGTCTCCACCCTCCCCCATCCCTTCACTTCTTTGTTCTACACCCAATCACCCACACCACACCTCACCCCACACCTAACCCCCACACCACCTCACCCATTCCTAGCACCACCTCACCACCTCACCACTCCTCACCCCCACCCCACCAACACCTCACCCACACCTCACCAAGAAATCACTGCACACCCCCCTCCCCAGTGTTAAACATTGAAAGTTTTGAGAAAACGTAAACGGGCCACGTGATCACACTTCATTTTTCTATCACCAACTGACCAACTGACGAACTGACCACCAACTGACCAACTGACCACCAACTGACCACCAACAGACCACCAACAGACCACCAACTGACCACCAACTGACCACCAACAGACCACCAACTGACCACAAACTGACCCCCAACTGACCACCAACTGACCACTACCTCGCCTAACATACAAGACATCTCCCCATCTTACTCATATCACCTTCTTTATTGTTGCTTATACACAACCATATACAACCACATACAGCCACATACAGCCATATACACAGCCACATATATAGCCACATACAGTGTACACACGCAAACACACATATCAACACACAAACACGCACAGACGAATATATACCACACGGAGCCAAACACACACACATATCGTTTGTTATATAAACACGAACACAAGTTTGTTATATAAACACTGACACACCAGTTTGTTATATAAACACTGACACACCAGTTTGTTATATAAACACTGACACACCAGTTTGTTATATAAACACTGACACACCAGTTTGTTATATAAACACTAACACCAGTTTGTTATATAAACACTGACACACCAGTTTGTTATATAAACACTGACACACCAGTTTGTTATATAAACACTAACACCAGTTTGTTATATAAACACCAACACAACAGTTTGTTGTATAAAGCCCGTACAATTTCAAGTCATTTGATCCAACAAAAGATGCCTCTGATCCTATTGTCCCAGTCAAGTCTAACATCCGATCAATTTGAAATGTGAGGCTTGGTATCGACATGGGAATTAGTTGACTTGTTGCAACAATTACATTTTATCCCTATAATATGATACTTTACCTTAGGTATCGATACCATAATACCTAAAACACATTGAGTGTCGATACGTTTTGATATCGATACCTTTGTTTGCAATCATTTGGTTCGATACTCCATCAATGTCACGCTAACTTTAACACGCTAGAAATGTGAGGGCTAAAACACGCTAGAATTGTGATGGCTAACATTAAACACGCTAGAAATGTAAGGGCTAACATTAAAACGCGCTAGAAATGTAAGGGCTAACATTAAAACACGCTAGAATTGTGAGGGCTAAAACACGCTAGAAATGTGAGGGCTAACATTAAAACACGCTAGAAATGTGAGGGCTAAAACACGCTAGAAATTTGAGGGCTAAAACACGCTGTTCTTTAAAACACTTTGCGTACCTGGAATGTTTATTCCAAGAATTTTTTTTTAAATTTTCAATATTTTATTACTGATTATTAATTGGAAACATTAATGATTGAAACACACATGATTGAAACACACATGATTGAAACACAAATGATTGAAACACAAATGATTGATACACAAATGATTGAAACACAAATGATTGAAACACAAATGATTGAAACACAAATGATTGAAACACAAATGATTGAAACACAAATGATTGAAACACAAATGATTGAAACACAAATGATTGAAACATAAATGATTGAAACACAAATGATTGAAACACAAATGATTGAAACATAAATGATTGAAACACAAATGATTGAAACACAAATGATTGAAACACAAATGATTGAAACACAAATGATTGAAACACAAATGATTGAAACATAAATGATTGAAACACAAATGATTGAAACACAAATGATTGAAACACAAATGATTGAAACACAAATGATTGAAACACAAATGATTGAAACAAAAATGATTGAAACATAAATGATTGAAACACAAATGATTGAAACACAAATGATTGAAACACAAATGATTGAAACACAAATGATTGAAACATAAATGATTGAAACACAAATGATTGAAACACAAATGATTAAAACAGAAATGATTGAAACACAAATGATTGAAACACAAATGATTGAAACACAAATGATTGAAACACAAATGATTAAAACAGAAATGATTGAAACACAAATGATTGAAACACAAATGATTGAAATACAAATGATTGAAACACAAATGATTGAAACATAAATGATTGAAACACAAATGTTTGAAACACAAATGATTAAAACAGAAATGATTGAAACACAAATGATTGAAACACAAATGATTGAAACACAAATGATTGAAACACAAATGATTGAAACACAAATGATTGAAACACAAATGGTTGAAACACAAATGATTGAAACATAAATGATTGAAACACAAATGATTGAAACACAAATGATTGAAACACAAATGATTGAAACACAAATGATTGAAACACAAATGATTGAAACACAAATGATTGAAACACAAATGATTGAAACACAAATGATTGAAACACAAATGATTGAAACACAAATGATTGAAACACAAATGATTGAAACACAAATGATTAAAACAGAAATGATTGAAACACAAATGATTGAAACACAAATGATTGAAACACAAATGATTGAAACACAAATGATTAAAACAGAAATGATTGAAACACAAATGATTGAAACACAAATGATTGAAATACAAATGATTGAAACACAAATGATTGAAACATAAATGATTGAAACACAAATGATTGAAACACAAATGATTAAAACAGAAATGATTGAAACACAAATGATTGAAACACAAATGATTGAAACACAAATGATTGAAAATGTTATTTTATTGTTATCGCGGACGCTTGCATTTGTACAACCTTGACCTGCAGCGACTTTGACCCAACAGCCATGACCTTGACCTTAGACCAGTGTGCCTTGCAGCAGGAGGTTGTCCGGGGGTTCTGGTGTCGGCGCCGTGACGGGGGAGTCCGTGCGGCTGGCATCATCGGACCAGCTCTGGGGATCTGCAGCCAGAGTAGGGAGGGGTCAGTCACTGGGGTCAGTGGCTGGGGTCAGTGGCTGGGGTCAACGGCTGGGGTCAGTGGCTGGCATCATCGGACCAGCTCTGGGGATCTGCAGCCAGAGTAGGGAGGGGTCAGTCACTGGGGTCAGTCACTGGGGTCAGTGGCTGGGGTCAGTGGCTGGCATCATCGGACCAGCTCTGGGGATCTGCAGCCAGAGTAGGGAGGGGTCAGTGGCTGGGGTCAGTCACTGGGGTCAGTGGCTGGGGTCAGTGGCTGGCATCATCGGACCAACTCTGGGGATCTGCAGCCAGAGTAGGGAGGGGTCAGTGGCTGGGGTCAGTGGCTGGGGTCAGTGGCTGGGGTCAGTGGCTGGCATCATCGGACCAGCTCTGGGGATCTGCAGCCAGAGTAGGGAGGGGTCAGTCACTGGGGTCAGTGGCTGGGGTCAGTGGCTGGCATCATCGGACCAGCTCTGGGGATCTGCAGCCAGAGTAGGGAGGGGTCAGTGGCTGGGGTCAGTCACTGGGGTCAGTGGCTGGGGTCAGTGGCTGGCATCATCGGACCAGCTCTGGGGATCTGCAGCCAGAGTAGGGAGGGGTCAGTCACTGGGGTCAGTCACTGGGGTCAGTGGCTGGGGTCAGTGGCTGGCATCATCGGACCAGCTCTGGGGATCTGCAGCCAGAGTAGGGAGGGGTCAGTCACTGGGGTCAGTGGCTGGGGTCAGTGGCTGGGGTCAGTGGCTGGGGTCAGTGGCTGGCATCATCGGACCAACTCTGGGGATCTGCAGCCAGAGTAGGGAGGGGTCAGTGGCTGGGGTCAGTGGCTGGGGTCAGTGGCTGGGGTCAGCGGCTGGCATCATCGGACCAACTCTGGGGATCTGCAGCCAGAGTAGGGAGGGGTCAGTGGCTGGGGTCAGTGGCTGGGGTCAGTGGCTGGGGTCAGCGGCTGGCATCATCGGACCAACTCTGGGGATCTGCAGCCAGAGTAGGGAGGGGTCAGTGGCTGGGGTCAGTGGTTGGGGTCAGTGGTTGGGGTCAGTGGTTGGGGTCAGTGGTTGGGGTCAGTCGCTGGGGTCAGGCGTTTGTCAAAGTGTTCAACCCAAACATTTGGACTAACCCTTGATGTAGACCGGAGGAGACGGAGTGGTCTAGCGGTAGAGAGCTGGACTGCTAACCCGTTAGTCTCGAGTTCGAATCCGGGTTCAAGTCTGTAGACCGTCCCTGAGTCCACCCAACTCTGATGGGTATCTAACTCACGTTAGGGAGAGCAAAGGCGGCTGGGCATAGTGCTGACCGCAATATCTCTTCATATGCCGAAGTCACAGAAACAAGTGAACTCTATTTCACTTACCCCATAGACAGTCAGGTTTGAAAGGGAAACTTTACTTTTTTTAAAATTTTATGTAAACCAGGGGTCTCCAATCTTTTCAGCCCGGGGCCGGGTTAACTATCAAACAAATGGGGCCACAACACACTGATGTAACAACAGGGGCCACAACACACTCATGTAACAACAGGGGCCACACGACACTCATGTAACAACAGGGGCCACAACACACTCATGTAACAACAGGGGCCACAACACACTCATGTAACAACAGGGGCCACAACACACTCATGTAACAACAGGGGCCACAACACACTCATGTAACAACAGGGGCCACAACACACTCATGTAACAACAGGGGCCACAACACACTCATGTAACAACAGGGGCCACAACACACTCATGTAACAACAGGGGCCACAACACACTCATGTAACAACAGGGGCCACAACACACTCATGTAACAACAGGGGCCACAACACACTCATGTTTGTTTTTCGAATTGTTTTTCAATTAATTCATTCTTGAAAATGTATTTTCACACAGGTGTGTTGTTCCAAAAATTGAAAAGTACCTTGATGCAAAAGTTTCCACATTAGGAATGTATTCCTTGTGTAAAGTCTTGTAATATCCCACCAGTGCTTCTTTGAACTTGTCCCTAAGGAGGTAATTTGCTTGCAACCCAATAACCTACAGCTGCAGTTCATCTGGGCAACTGGCCACATCTGGGCAACTGGCCACATCTGGGCAACTGGCCACATCTGGGCAACTGGCCACATCTGGGCAACTGGCCACATCTGGGCAACTGGCCACATCTGGGCAACTGGCCACATCAGGGCAACTGGCCACATTTGGACAACTGGCCACATTTGGGCAACTGGCCACATCTGCTTCAAATGGTTTTGGTCTCACTTTTCATGTCTTTGAATCCTAGTCAGAAAACCGCTACTGAAACCGCAGCTGAACGTCTTTGGTGATCTCGCATGCAAATGACGTGGGGAACTCAGTGGTTGCTTCAGCCATGAAGACCTTGCACTGCTGAAAGTTGGCCTGTACTTGTTCCAAAAACCAGACAAGTGTTAGTGTCCACTAAAAATACAGTGCAGTAACATTGGTTGTAGAATGTCTTTCTGTATGCCACTCGTATACTTTACTCCATCAACAGTCAGGTAACTGAGGCTAGTCCAAGTTATAATCAGCAAATGTTTTTTTTTAAAGTCATTGAATATAATATATCCTCTCCGGTAACAGTGCCATACTTGTTATGTAGGGAAGCCAGCTCTTGTGTTTTGCTCATGTCTTCATCCACACCTCTAATAAACACAAGAAGTTGCGAGGTGGAACAACTGTCCAGCGACTCATCAATTGCAATTAGAAAAATGTCGAAACTTGCTTGAATTTTTCGTTATTTGAGTCTGAATGTTTTCACCATGTCTGCTACACGGCGGGCGATTGTATTTGCACCCCCAAAGCTACATTTTCAAATTGTTTTGAAGTTTCTGGGCAAAGTTTCTCAGCAGCTACAAACAAACATAATTTTAGGTGGACAAAAATATCACCACGGGCCTCGCGGGCCGCAGTTTCGAGAGCCTGGTGTAAAGGAACAACACTAACACGACAACGTGACCACTTAACTGATTTCAACGAGAGGGGAGACGACCTCAATAACGATGTTGCCAACAGCAGTAGGACTGGCGCTGGTAGCTTCCCCTTGCTTATTCTTAGCGGTCTTGTGGGCCAGGCGATTGGCTCGCTGAAAGTCGTCGAGTTAGGTAAGTCGTGGGTATCAACCACCACGCCAACCACCTCAACCACTACCCCAACCACCTCAACCACCACAACAACCAAAACCACCACCTCACCCACCACCCCAACCACCTCAACCACCACCCCAACCACCTCAACCACCACCCCAACCACCTCAACCACCACCCCAACCACCTCAACAACCACCTCAACCACCACAACAACCACATCAACCACCACAACAACCACATCAACTACCACCCCAACCACCTCAACCATCACAACAACCACATCAACCACCACAACAACCACATCAACCACCACGTCAACCACCACAACCACCACCTCAACCACCACCCCAACCACCACCTCAACCACCACATCAACCACCACGTCAACCACCACAACCACCACCTCAACCACCACCCCAACCACCACCTCAACCACCACCTCAACCACCACCTCAACCACCACCTCAACCACCACCACCATCACCATCTCAACCACCACCTCAACCACCACCTTAACCACCACCCCAACCACCACCACCATCACCACCTCAACCACCACCACCACCACCATCACCACATCAACCACCACCTCAATCACCACCTCAACCACCACCCCAACCACCACCTCAATCACCACCCCAACCACCACCTCAACCACCACCCCAACCACCACCACCATCACCATCTCAACCATCACATCAACCACATCAACCACCACAACAACCACATCAACTACCACCCCAACCACCTCAACCACCACAACAACCACATCAACCACCACATCAACCACCACCCCAACCACCTCATCCATCACAACAACCACATCAACCACCACAACAACCACATCAACCACCACGTCAACCACCACAACCACCACCTCAACCACCACCCCAACCACCACCTCAACCACCACATCAACCACCACGTCAACCACCACAACCACCACCTCAACCACCACCCCAGCCACCACCTCAACCACCACCTCAACCACCACCTCAACCACCACCACCATCACCATCTCAACCACCACCTCAACCACCACCTTAACCACCACCCCAACCACCACCACCATCACCATCTCAACCACCACATCAACCACCACCCCAACCACCACCTCAATCACCACCTCAACCACCACCCCAACCACCACCTCAATCACCATCTCAACCACCACATCAACCACAACTTCAAACACACCTCAACCACACCTCAACCACCACCTTCACAATCATCAGCAAGTGACCTTGGATGTTGGAGGTTTTTCCTGGGTCAAGGTCGGCAGAACGTGATGCAGCACCAGCTGTTTCCGGTAGATCAAAACCTCCAGCTCGCCCAAGGCTTTCAGGCGGCTTCTGCGGGCAGAGGGCATATTGCTTAGGTTAGAGGGCATCTAGGTTAGGTTAGAGGGCATATTGGTTAGGTTAGAGGGCATATAGGTTAGGTTAGAGGGCATATTGGTTAGGTTAGAGGGCATATTGGTTAGGTTAGAGGGCATATTGGTTAGGTTAGAGGGCATATTGGTTAGGTTAGAGGGCATATTGGTTAGGTTAGAGGGCATATTGGTTAGGTTAGAGGACATATTGGTTAGGTTAGAGGGCATATTGGTTAGGTTAGAGGGCATATTGGTTAGGTTAGAGGGCATATTGGTTAGGTTAGAGGGCATCTAGGTTAGGTTATAGGGCATATAGGTTAGGTTAGAGGGCATATAGGTTAGGTTAGAGGGCATATAGGTTAGGTTAGAGGGCATATAGGTTAGGTTAGAGGGCATCTAGGTTAGGTTAGAGGGCATATAGGTTAGGTTAGAGGGCATCTAGGTTAGGTTAGATGGCATATAGGTTAGGTTAGAGGGCATATAGGTTAGGTTAGAGGGCATCTAGGTTAGGTTAGAGGGCATATTGGTTAGGTTAGAGGGCATCTAGGTTAGAGGGCATATTGGTTAGGTTATAGGGCATATTGGTTAGGTTAGAGGGCATATTGGTTAGGTTAGAGGGCATATTGGTTAGGTTAGAGGGCATATTGGTTAGGTTAGAGGGCATATTGGTTAGGTTAGAGGGCATATAGGTTAGGTTATAGGGCATATTGGTTAGGTTAGAGGGCATATTGGTTAGGTTAGAGGGCATATTGGTTAGGTTAGAGGGCATATTGGTTAGGTTAGAGGGCATATTGGTTAGGTTAGAGGGCATATTGGTTAGGTTAGAGGGCATATTGGTTAGGTTAGAGGGCATATTGGTTAGGCTATAGGGCATATAGGTTAGGTTAGAGGGCATATTGGTTAGGTTAGAGGGCATCTAGGTTAGGTTAGAGGGCATCTAGGTTAGGTTAGAGGGCATCTAGGTTAGGTTAGAGGACATATAGGTTAGGTTAGAGGGCATATTGGTTAGGTTAGAGGGCATCTAGGTTAGGTTGGAGGGCCCCTCCCCACCCCAGAAATACGATATCACTCCCCTCCCCACCCCAGAAATATAACCCACAACAATAAACACACACAATTTTACAATTCTCGACAATAAAATCAATATATATCTCAAATGATATTTTGTGACTTTTTTCCTGTGACTTTTTTCCTGTGACTTTTTTCCTGTGACTTTTTTTCCAGTGACTTTTTTCCAATGACTTTTTTCCTCTGACTTTTTTCCTCTTACTTTTTTCCT
The DNA here is from genome assembly GCF_028476545.2 of Physella acuta. Taxonomy (NCBI): domain Eukaryota; kingdom Metazoa; phylum Mollusca; class Gastropoda; family Physidae; genus Physella; species Physella acuta. The sequence goes on from NW_026733559.1 coordinate 10,891, forward strand.
GTGACTTTTTCTTGTGACTTTTTCCTGTGAAATTTTTGCTGTGACTTTTTTCATGTGACTTTTTTCCTGTGACTTTTTCTTGTGACTTTTTCCTGTGAAATTTTTGCTGTGACTTTTTTCATGTGACTTTTTTCCTGTGACTTTTTCTTGTGACTTTTTCCTGTGAAATTTTTCCTGTGACTTTTTTCATGTGTCTTTTTTCCTGTGACTTTTTCCCCCCTCACCTCCCCACCATACCATGATTTACCCGAGCGAGGCCAAAAGCTAGACAGTTGCTATGGCAACCAAAGACATGCTCACCTGACCGCAGCGAGTGCTGCCGTGGCGTCAGCAGGCGACCGGATGTTGGTGTAGCGTCGGTAGCAGGCCGGCTCTAGACGTTTGGCGTCGCTCTCTTTACTGATGGTGGCCACTGGGAGACACAGGGGGTCAAGGTGGCAAGGTCAGATATACGGGGTTACGGTGACATTTCACCAAACAGACACGCTGATGTGACACTGACAACACTGACACGACACTGACATGACATGACACGACACTGACACGACACTGACACTGACACGACACTGACACGACACTGACACTGACACGACACTGACACGACACTGACACGACACTGACACGACACTGACACGACACTGACACGACACTGACATGACATTGAAACGACACTGACACGACACTGACACGACACTGACACGACACTGACACGACACTGACACGACACTGACACGACACGACACTGACATGACACGACACTGACACGACACTGACACGACACTGACACGACACTGACACGACACTGACATGACACTGACACGACATTGAAACGACACTGACACTGACACGACACTGACACGACACTGACACGACACTGACACGACACTGACACGACACTGACACGACACGACACTGACATGACACGACACTGACACGACACTGACACGACACTGACATGACACTGACACGACACTGACATGACACTGACACGACACTGACACGACACTGACACGACACTGACACTGACACGACACTGACACGACACTGACACGACACTGACATGACACTGACACGACACTGAAACGACACTGACACTGACACGCCACTGACACGCCACTGACACGACACTGACACGACACTGACACGACACTGACACGACACGACACTGACATGACACGACACTGACACGACACGACACTGACATGACACTGACATGACACTGACACGACACTGACACGACACTGACATGACACTGACACGCCACTGACATGACACGACACTGACATGACACTGACACGACACTGACACGACACTGATATGACATGACACCGACATGACACTGCCATGACATGACATGACACTGACACGACACTGACATGACATGACACTGTCATGACACTGACACGATACTGACACGACACTGACACGACACTGACACGACACTGACACGACACTGACATGACACTGACATGCCAGCTTACCTGCTAGATCACAGACCGCCGTGACCGTACACCTCATCTCCGCCGCCTGACACCGGAGAGCCTCTCCCTGCCGGTCAATGCCGGCCAGCATCTCTCTCAGCTCCTCCGTCTCCAGCCGTAGCTGGTCCATGTACAGCTCCAGCCGAAACAGCCGGGCCGTCTTATCCCTGGTGGGGGGGGGGGACAAGTGGGCCTGCAGTCAGCCGTTAGACTCAGCTTGGACATCGGGATTGTCCCGAACTTAATATGTCCCGAGCTAAATTTGTTCCGAACTAAATTTGTCCCGAACTAAATTTGTCCCGAACTAAATTTGTCCCGAGCTAAATTTGTCCCGAGCTAATTTTGTCACAAGCTAAATTCCCGAGCTAAATTTGTCCTGTGCTAAATTTGTCCTGATATATATATATATATATATATATATATATATATATATATATATATATATATATATATATATATATATATATATATATACACGACTATACGTTGTGTATTTTCTCTATAGTTCGCCGAAATAAGCACAGCCATGTTAAATGTGTCCGATCTAAATTAAACCTAGATGTCTTGAGACTGACCTATATTTTTTGATACACTTTTTGAGTTGATGGTTTTGAGAGGCCACTCTCTTGTTCAGTTTATAAATATCCACCAATCCGCTGTCGTCACACACGTAGGTCTCTTCTTCCTCCTCGCAGGAAAACTCTCAAAAATATAGGGGAGAAAAGCACAGGCAGTTAGGCAGACAGGCAGACAGACAGACTAACAGACAGACAGACAGACAGACAGACAGACAGACAGACAGACAGACAGACAGACAGACAGACAGACAGACAGACAGAGACAGACAAGACAGACAAGACAGACAAGACAGACAGACAGACAGACAGACAGACATCACAGACAGACAGACAGACAGACAGACAGACAGACAGACAGACAGACAGACAGACAGACAGACAGACAGACAGACAGACAGACAGACAGACAGACAGACAGACAGACAGACAGACAGACAGACAGACAGACAGACAGACAGACAGACAGACAGACAGACAGACAGACAGACAGACAGACAGAGAAAGAGAAAGAGACAGAGACAGTGACAGTGACAGTGACAGCGACAGCGACAGTGACAGTGACAGAGATATCGACAGAGACAGAGACAGTGACAGTGACAGAGATATCGACAGAGACAGAGACAGACACAGACACAGACACAGAGACAGAGACAGAGACTGAGACTGAGACTGAGACAGAGACAGACAAGACAGACAAGACAGACAGACAGACAGACAGACAGACAGACAGACAGACAGACAGACAGACAGACAGACAGACAGACAGACAGACAGACAGACAGACAGACAGACAGACAGACAGACAGACAGACAGACAGACAGACAGACAGACAGACAGACAGACAGACAGACAGACAGACAGACAGACAGACAGACAGACAGGCAGAGAAAGAGAAAGAGACAGAGACAGTGACAGTGACAGTGACAGCGACAGCGACAGTGACAGTGACAGAGATATCGACAGAGACAGAGACAGTGACAGTGACAGAGATATCGACAGAGACAGAGACAGACACAGACACAGACACAGAGACAGAGACAGAGACTGAGACTGAGACTGAGACAGAGACAGACAAGACAGACAAGACAGACAGACAGACAGACAGACAGACAGACAGACAGACAGACAGACAGACAGACAGACAGACAGACAGACAGACAGACAGACAGACAGACAGACAGACAGACAGACAGACAGACAGACAGACAGACAGACAGACAGACAGACAGACAGACAGACAGACAGACAGACAGACAGACAGACAGACAGACAGACAGACAGACAGACAGACAGACAGACAGACAGACAGACAGACAGACAGACAGACAGACAGACAGACAGACAGACAGACAGACAGACAGACAGACAGACAGACAGACAGAGAAAGAGAAAGAGACAGAGACAGAGACAGTGACAGTGACAGTGACAGCGACAGCGACAGTGACAGTGACAGTGACAGAGATATCGACAGAGACAGAGACAGACACAGACACAGACACAGACACAGAGACAGAGACAGAGACAGAGACTGAGACTGAGACAGAGACAGAGACAGAGACAGACAAGACAGACAAGACAGACAAGACAGACAGACAGACAGACAGACAGACATCACAGACAGACAGACAGACAGACAGACAGACAGACAGACAGACAGACAGACAGACAGACAGACAGACAGACAGACAGACAGACAGACAGACAGACAGACAGACAGACAGACAGACAGACAGACAGACAGACAGACAGACAGACAGACAGACAGACAGACAGACAGACAGACAGACAGACAGACAGACAGACAGACAGACAGACAGACAGACAGACAGACAGCCAGACAGACAGACAGACAGACAGACAGACAGACAGACAGACAGACAGACAGACAGACAGACAGAAAGAGACTGAGACAGAGACAGAGACAGTGACAGTGACAGTGACAGTGACAGAGATATCGACAGAGACAGAGACAGAGACAGACACAGACACAGACACAGACACAGACACAGAGACAGAGACAGAGACAGAGACTGAGACAGAGACAGAGACAGAGACAGAGACAGAGACAGACAAGACAGACAGACAGACAGACATCACATACAGACTTTTACCTTTGAGAACACAGCTGGACCCCTCACTGTCTGTCACGTGATTGGTTAGCTGTTTGACCCCTGAGGTCACATCGAACTCCGCACTTGCCTGGTCACCTTCTGACGCCACTGGCGCGTCTTGACCTTGACCTTCCGACTTTTCGTTGGGGTGGGAGCTTGAGGGCAGAGACACGAGGTCTAGCTCGTTTCTTGAGGGCAGAGACACGAGGTCTAGCTCGTTTCTTGAGGGTAGAGACACGAGGTCTAGCTCGTTTCTTGAGGGCAGAGACACGAGGTCTAGCTCGTTTCTTGAGGGCAGAGACACGAGGTCTAGCTCGTTTCTTGAGGGCAGAGACACGAGGTCTAGCTCGTTTCTTGAGGGCAGAGACACGAGGTCTAGCTCGTTTCTTGAGGGCAGAGACACGAGGTCTAGCTCGTTTCTTGAGGGTAGAGACACGAGGTCTAGCTCGTTTCTTGAGGGCAGAGACACGAGGTCTAGCTCGTTTCTTGAGGGCAGAGACACGAGGTCTAGCTCGTTTCTTGAGGGCAGAGACACGAGGTCTAGCTCGTTTCTTGAGGGCAGAGACACGAGGTCTAGCTCGTTTCTTGAGGGCAGAGACACGAGGTCTAGCTCGTTTCTTGAGGGCAGAGACACGAGGTCTAGCTCGTTTCTTGAGGGCAGAGACACGAGGTCTAGCTCGTTTCTTGAGGGCAGAGACACGAGGTCTAGCTCGTTTCTTGAGGGCAGAGACACGAGGTCTAGCTCGTTTCTTGAGGGCAGAGACACGTGGTCTAGCTCGTTTCTTGAGGGCAGAGACACGAGGTCTAGCTCGTATCTCAAGGTCGTGTACGCCTGTGTCGGCCTCATCGCTTCCCCGCACACGACTGGGGCGGCCAGTTGACCGGCATCCACCACGTTATCCACCACGTTATCCATCACGTTATCCACCACGTTATCCACCACGTTATCCACCACGTTATCCACCACGTTATCGACCACGTTATCCACCACGTTATCCACCACGTTATCCACCACGTTATCCACCACGTTATCCACCACGTTATCCACCACGTTATCCACCTTTAAACCATCGTCAGTTCTATCCACTTCAACCACAGCTACATCTTCTTCTATACCACCCACCCCTTTATCCAGGTCTTTATTTACTGATGTATCCACTTCTATACCACCCACCCCTTTATCCAGGTCTTTATTTACTGCTGCATCCACTTCTTTATTATCCATATTTATATCCAATTGGATATCAGTCAACTTTAGCACTGCACCGGATTTCACCTCGCTGACCTCTAACTCGTTGACCTTCACATTGGCAGCCACCGTACACCCGACCCCAGGTTGACCTTGAGAAGAGGCTCCTGACACCTCACCGTCAGGTACCGGCTGAGTCTTCCTGTCCTCGGCGTCAGAAGACGTCGAGGGATGACCGGCGTCACCAGACGTCGAGGGATGACCGGCGTCATGAGGCGTCAGTGGGTGACCGGCGTCGTGTATAGTTGGCTTGTCTGTTGGGGTCTCCTGAGCGACCTTGACCTCCTTGCCCAGGACGTTGACCGTGCCGTAGTCCTTGTACGTCTTGATCTGCGTGTTCTCTCCGCCGATGTTGATGTAGATGTGTTCGCCGCTGATGTTCATGGGCGCCCTCTTGCTGTCCGAGAACACGGGGGCGTCCGTGCTAACTTTCTTGTTCTCTTGCGCATCTGAGTCTGCGCATGTGGCCTCAGCCCCACAGACTTCCTGCTCCAGGTCCCCCACGATGATGACCTGCGCGTGCTTGCCGTTGATGCTGAACTGCTCATGTTCGTCCTTGATTTTAAAACGGTCCCGTGCGAGGCTGACGTTCATGTGCGAGCCCTTGCTGACCAGCTTGGAGGGCAACAAGTGCTCAAAGGTGTGACACTCCGGCTTGCGACCCATCTCGATTTGCTTGGTCTGCTCGTTGTAGAAGAGCTTCCCCAGCTTCTCCATGTTGGCCAGAGCCGGATGTTTATGGCACTCGCCGACTCGCCAGCTCAACTTGTGGCTGCAGCATTTCCGGTCTACTTTCGTTTTCCCACCGGAAGTGCTGCCAAGTTCTGACGGATCTGTCTGTGTGGACACAGATAGGGGCTCGCCCAGCGCCTTGCTGGCTGTCGGGCCGGGCACGGAGTCCAGACTACCGCCAGATGAGACGGAGCTTGAGGCTTTACGCTTCATGTACCTCGCGGCCTTGACCCGACGACCCGAGTCCGGTTCACGGAGGTCAAACTGGGCGATGTACGAGTGGTAGAAGCGCTCGAGTGGCGAGAGACTGGCCGCAGGGACGCAGAGGTTGGACGGGCGGGAGAGGATGGTGCTGGTGCTCAACTTGTCTATGGGGACGGAGGCCAACTCAACGTAGCTCTGCTCCATGTCCAGCTCCTGGGGGAGGGGGGGGGGTAAGGGGGGCAACGGTCAGCACAGGTCACGGGTCACATGTAGGTCTATAGTGTAGGTCAATTTAGTGTGTTGTATCATACAAAGGTAGAAGCTACACAGACAACATGACACAGACAACATGACACAGACAGACAACATGACACAGACAACATGACACAGACAACATGACACAGACAACATGACACAGACAACATGACACAGACAACATGAAACAGACAACATGACACAGACAACATAACACAGACAACATGACACAGACAACATGACACAGACAACAAGACACACACAACATGACACAGAGAACATGACACAGACAACATGACACAGACAACATGACACAGACAACATGAACCAGACAACATGACACAGACAAGATGACACAGACAGACAACATGACACAGACAACATGACACAGACAACATGACACAGACAACATGACACAGACAGACAACATGACACAGACAACATGACACAGACAACATTACACAGACAACATGACACAGACAACATGACACAGACAACATGGCACAGGCAACATGACACAGACAACATTACACAGACAACATGACACAGACAACATGACACAGACAACATGGCACAGGCAACATGACACAGACAACATGACACAGACAGACAAAATGACACAGTCAACATGACACAGACAACATGACACAGACAACATGACACAGACAACATGACACAGACAACATGACACAGACAACATGGCACAGGCAGACAACATGACACAGACAACATGACACAGACAACATGACACAGACAGACAACATGACACAGACAGACAACATGACACAGACAACATGACACAGACAACATGACACAGACAACATGACACAGACAACATGAAACAGACAACATGACACAGACAACATAACACAGACAACATGACACAGACAACATGACACAGACAACAAGACACACACAACATGACACAGAGAACATGACACAGACAACATGACACAGACAACATGACACAGACAACATGAACCAGACAACATGACACAGACAAGATGACACAGACAGACAACATGACACAGACAACATGACACAGACAACATGACACAGACAACATGACACAGACAGACAACATGACACAGACAACATGACACAGACAACATTACACAGACAACATGACACAGACAACATGACACAGACAACATGGCACAGGCAACATGACACAGACAACATGGCACAGACAACAAGACACACACAACATGACACAGAGAACATGACACAGACAACATGACACAGACAACATGACACAGACAGACAAAATGACACAGTCAACATGACACAGACAACATGACACAGACAACATGACACAGACAACATGACACAGACAACATGACACAGACAACATGGCACAGGCAGACAACATGACACAGACAACATGACACAGACAACATGACACAGACAGACAACATGACACAGACAGACAACATGACACAGACAACATGACACAGACAACATGACACAGACAACATGACACAGACAACATGACACAGACAACATGACACAGACAACATGACACAGACAGACAACATGACACAGACAACATGACACAGACAACATGACACAGACAGACAACATGACACAGACAACATGACACAGACAACATGACACAGACAACATGACACAGACAGACAACATGACACAGACAACATGACACAGACAACATGACACAGACAACATGACACAGACAACATGACACAGACAACATGACACAGACAACATGACACAGACAACATGACACAGACAACATGACACAGACAGACAACATGACACAGACAACATGACACAGACAATATGACACAGACAACATGACACAGACAACATGACAC
>NW_026733560.1:0-80888 GCF_028476545.2 Physella acuta
GTTATTATAACCCGCTGATTGTACACCGGCGTCGCTTAGGCCTAGTTTGATTTCTTCGTGTAGGCCTAGGGTATTATAACGATTATGTTTAATTGTTTGGTAATTCAGAAAATGAGCTCGTTTATTTAAAAAATATCTAGATCTTATAAAAATTAACTGTGTGGATTCTGTTATGAAGAGTGTGGCCTGTAGAATAAATCTAAATAATACCATGAACTGGTCTACAGCAGAGGCGTGCGACCCTTCCCGGCGCCCGGGGACAAACTTTTCGATTTGCACACCCCCCCCCCCTCAAGATTTCGATTTGCACCCCCCCCCCCCCTCAGGATTTCGATTTGCACCCCCCTACTCCCAACTTTCGATTTGCCCCCCCCCCCCTCAACCTTTCAATTTATTTTCCAACCAATTTTGGCGCCCCTAAGGTCGGCGCCCGAGGACATCATCAGACCTGTTTAAAGCTACCCACACAAAACGTATTCACTCAATTCTTCATCTAGCTCTTGTGGGTGTGCTTAGCTACCTGGATTCTGCCGCCCTCACCCCCCCCCCCCCCCCCCCCCCGAACGAAACATAAATTTATATAGAAAATAAATACTTTTACTAGTGTACGGCCCCCCCCCCCCCCCCCCCCCCCCAGCAATTGTTTTTTTTTTTTCAAGTCCCCCCCCCCCCCCCGGAGAATAAAGTCAGGAAGAGGCACTGCAAGTAGTGACAGGGAAATTAAAGTGACTGCACATAGCCCTGTGTTAACCACTTATTCTCAAGGTCCGCAGAAACACGAATTCTACTCTAGTTCATCAGTGCCGAAGATCACGTGTATGAAAATAGGCTTTTATTAAACATTTCGTTAAAATCTTCATTTTTTTAGAGTTGGGAATTTTTAAACAGCGGTAGGTCTAGTATTAATTTCTAGTTTGTTTCTTGTTGTTGTTTTTTTTTTTTTTTTTTGTCAGAGGATGAGGTATTGTATAATTACACTGACATCGGACAGCCCAAAAGAGTTTACGCCGATAATTAAAGCAAATATTTAGCATTCAACTCCGTAAATGAATACTCGAATACCAGTTCTGTCATTTGATAAGTTTTTAATAATGTTCAGTTATCTTTACGTCCACTACACCCCCCCCCCCCCCCCCCCCCCGGAGCACGTCCCCCGCCCTCCCACCGCGAAAATGAAGTTTCAACACGTCCCGCCCTCCCACCGCGAAAATGAAGTTTCAAGCGCCCCCCCCCCCCCCCTCCCCATTCCGAGAACAATGGCTTGAAGAAACCCAGAATTCGAAGATCTCGTCTCTAGAATGCTATAGATCTATATAGATCTATATTTATCTCATATATACATATACACCCACATATATTGCTAGCCTAGTCGGGATCCTCTCATCTATATATATAATTCTCTTCTTCGAGTCGTTAGAAAACAAGCTGCAAACGCTCTCCCTACCTCCCCACCCCTACATGGTTTTAGTGAGCTGTGTTCACTCTAAATGTTTACAAGCAGAGCCAACGATTTTAACGTAGGGGGGGGGGGGGGGGTTATGGTCCTTAACGAGCTACTTATAGTGTTTTAAAGAAATATTTTCAGTGTCAGCGTTGGTACTGTCGAATTCACAAATTATGAATTATTGAAAATTAGAAACAACTAAATAGCGGCGTAATGTTATGCCGCGGGCCGGCTCGTCTATATATATAATTAATTCTCTTCTTCGAGTCGTTAGAAAACAAGCTGCAAACGCTCTCCTACCTCCCCACCCCTACATGGTTTTTAGTGAGCTGTGTTCACTCTAAATGTTTACAAGCAGAGCCAACGATTTTAAAACGTAGGGGGGGGGGGGGGGGGGGAGGAGGGGGGGGGGGGGAGGAGGGGGGGAGGGAAGGAAGGGGGGGGGCGGAGGGGGGGAGGGAAGGAAGGGGGGGGGGAGGAGGGGGGGAGGGAAGGAAGGGGGGGGGGAGGAGGGGGGGAGGGAAGGAAGGGGGGGGCGGGGTGGTTATGGTCCTTAAAGAGCTACTTATAGTGTTTTAAAGAAATATTTTCAGTGTCAGCGTTGGGTACTGTCGAATTCACAAATTATGAATTATTGAAAATTAGAAACAACTAAATAGCGGCGTATGTTATGCCGCGGGCCGGCTCGTAATAATAATTTTATACTTTCAAGCAACCGAACTCTTCATAAAAGAATTACGATTGTTTGATAAATATGGCCGCCAAATTTAAATTGTGGAATGAATGAATCATTGAATAACCGAGCGTAGTGTAAGGTAATGAATCAGTGGTAGCATAACTAGTTTATTCATTCATCATCTTTCAAATTATCGGGGTAAGACATTATTAATGTTTAGATTCTATTGCTAGTAGCAGTATCGTAGCTAGATTTAGTTAAAGCCTGGCCTTTCTTTGCTTTAACCAGCCGGGTGATTTCTAAGTTCGGTAATCTATCGTTTTGGGTACGTAAAATCGCCCGCGGCTATTTATGTACGAAAACGTTGCCTCATTGTCAAGGCTTTAATAGAAGTATATTGTCATACTTTTGTGTCAAATATTATAGATAAATGAATAATAAACCTAAATCAATATCGATATAGGCCAGAAATTAACTTTAAACAGCAGTGTCTGAGAGCAAGATTTGCTATATAAACAGCAGCCATTTGTAAAATAGAGTGACTTCCCCCTGAATCTGGCGCTAAAAGCTTATAAAAATAAAACTTAGACAAGATGGCTGCTATAGTAAATGAGCATGATTGCATCTGTTGGAAACATCGCTAGTCTTCATTTATTACGGAAATGTTTTAATTTAATTGTTTAAAAACAGGTACATAAATGAATCAAAGAAACATTTTTGAATTTTTTAAAACATAAATCCTCCTCAAAATGTGAAATAATTATTAAAATTTAAGGAGTCACCTGTTTTTCACATTACAAATCGCGGGCGATTTTACGTACCCAAAACGATAGATTACCCTAAGTTCTTTCCAGACTCAGTCATCATTCAATCAAACAATCAATCCAATCGAGTTGTGAGTTGAGTTAGCCGAGCCGCCTTTTACTTTTTTTTTTTTACCTATTCTTAACTAATCTAGATCTAGTAGATCTAGATTCTAGAATAATTTAAATTCTAGAGACTAGAGAATGAGATTTTAGACTCTAGCTAGGGCCTAGACCTAGATCTAGATCTAGATCTCTAATCTGCTAATCCTCCACTTGGCACTTGACTAGTCACTTAAGAAGTTAAGGTGACTTAACTTCTGAGCCTAAAGGCCTAAACGTGTAACAGTGTAACTAACACCTAATACTCAACTGTAGGGCCTAACAGAGGACGAGTAGTTATTTTTAGTTAACAGTAGTTTAGACTGTTCTTAACTGTTGTAACTTGTTTTATTAATAAGTCATTACTTATAAATATTAACAGTGTACAGTCTTACTACAGTAGTCAGTAGTGTACAGGCTACAGTAAATAGTAAATAGATCTAGTAGTAAATAGTAAATACTCTTACTAGCCTAACTCAATGAGTTTAGTTAGTAACAGCAGAAGCATGCCTACTTATTAACTTTACTACTAACTAGACTTAGATGACTTTTAGTGTTTTTGAACATGAACCATTTAATTTAGGCCTTAATAATCTAAATTTACTTACTTTTGCATCTTCTATTTCAGTTTAACAATAACTAGATAAAAGATAATTACCCAAATTAAACTTTTGATTACAGAATCAAGACTATGGATTACTCAGATGCTAGATCAAGACTGCATTATGTCACTGAACTGCTTCAAGATCTTCGCCATTATCACCATACAAACACCCATGCCTGCTCTTGTGATGTATGCTGTAAGAAACAAGCCCTTTTGAGAAGTAGCATTGCTCGAGCCCTAGAGGAAGTATGTGCAGTGAGACTGACCCTAGAAAACAATCATGCCAGTGCTGGCGTTAATACATATGAATTAAACAATGAAGCTGCTGCTTCTTTAAGTTTGAATACATCACAAAGACAATCTTCTTTTGTGCATCCTGATGTGGAAAGACCAGAAGCCAAACATGGCTCTAATTTAAACTCCACAAATATCACAGCCAATTTCTATCCCAACACGTGCCGGGAAAAGAATGGTCAAGTGAATGCAGAAGAGAATGAATCCAGCCCATTGCTTTGTAGCACACAAAGAGATTCTGGGCTGCATTCATCTTTAAATTCCCAGTCAATTTCACCAATATTGAATAGTGAAGAATTACAAGCCAAGGAAATGCATTCTCCACATCAGAATTTGTATTGCAAAACCCCTAACCATAATGTTAGCGGAACATTTGACAGCAATGGTAGTAACAATCACTCAGCTAGGCATCACCTCCCACCATTTTCCCTGAATGGTAGGCCTGATAGCAGTCACCTCGGTCCAGCCAATGTTCCGACTAATTTTTACCAACCTGCTGTTGCAACACCACCATTCCCCAACCCATTCAGAAGTCCTTCCTGCTTTCAGCAACCAAGCTACCCCACTTCTCCGTGGCCTAATTTTGAGCCAGGTACTCCATCAGCCATGGCTCACAGTAACTGGATGCCAAATATGTTTTTGCCTTTCCCGTTCATGCCCTTTCTGCCTTCACCCAACTTTGTGCAGGAGCTAGAAAAATGTCGTAGGTTCTCTGAGAATTTTTTCATCAATTCTAACATGACCCCACCTGAGAATCAAAATGACAGAAAAAACCAGACTTTTTCAAGTTATATTAATACACCTACAACACCAATGGACTTTAGGAATAGTTATAACCCACACGCCTTTACACCATCCACAATGACTGAAAATACTCCATGTGTAAACAGGGATTATATCCATCAACAAACAAAGTATCCTTCGTCTGTAACACAAGTCGATAAGGTCATTATGCATAACAATGTAGATGTGAATTCAGATAAGAAAGAAGATATCAAACTGGAGGACAATACCAGTCTCATATTGAAACCAAATAGCCATCAGGATATTCAAACTGAGGTGGCTTTAAGCATAAATGGTCTCGAAGGAGGAATGTCTAAGATGGGACTTAATGATATTAGAAACAGTGTGCCTGCAGTGGAAGAAATAAAAACAGATAGTTGTTTTAGTGATAGGCTAGACCATGCCGAAAATGAAGACATTGATGGTTTGGATGATGTTAAGCATCTTTCAGGAGATGAAGCTATCTGTACTTTAAATAAAAGTACAGCTGGGTTGTACGAAGCAGACAGCCTTGATTGCTCCAAGGATTCAATGCGGAAGCAATGTCAAATTAAGGATATTATTAAAGAGCTAATGTCTTTAGAGACAGAAGACGAAGGGTCTCTTTATTCTAGTGAAGAACAGTCGGACTCCGGTGGTGAAGATTTGGACACTTCTTGGAATTCAGATGCAAATAAAGGTAATGATAGGCTTACAGAAGTAGAAAACATCAACGATGTTATCTCTTCAGATGATGAGATACTTGTAAACACTTCAGCTACAGCTTTACAAGTGATACAAAACTGTGATGTTGATGCAATTCACAATGGGCAGGTAGAAAAGGGATGCACTGGTAATACGTGTAAGCAGGTAGGATCTTATTTGTTAGAAGCTGAAGAATCCCAACATGAGAAAATGGCTGATTCAGGAAAACAAGATGCAGAGAAAGTAATTAAACAAACTACCTCATACAAGAGTGTAAATAGAGTAAAAGGCTCAAAATCTCTATCAGTGAGTCCTAAACTTCATCAAAGAACTTCTGTTGAAAAAAGAGTAGGAAATCCAGGAAACGGTAATACATTCAGCCAGTCTTATGAAATGCCAGTTAATAAGAGCATCAGAAAAACATCAGCTACCAAAGCAGAAATACATGTTGCAACTTCCAAACTTAAGTGCGTGTCAAATGTTGAGCTGTCTCCAAAAGCTATTACTAACAAATCCCCACCAATAGCTAGTCCACAGAACAGGAATTCTAAGGTTAGAAATGCTGACAACAAAGAGAATACAACTTCTACTGTGAAAGTGAGCCCAAAGAAATCCAGATCACCTGTTTTGAGTCCAAGTGTCAACCCCTCAAACCGAAACAACAACACAACTATCAGTAACCATTCACCTAAGCTACAAACACAAGCTAAAAATTCTGATGTGAAAAAAATTTCTCTGGGTGCTAAGAAAGCTGATTTATCTAAAGCCCATAGTGGGAACTCAGTTGCTTGTGTTTCTCCGGTCATCTCTTTAGGAAAGGCTACTGATAGCGTAAAAGTTCAGGGGTTAAATGTTCAACAAGGCAGAGAGAATCTAAAGTTAACCAAACCACTGACTGTTGATAAAAGGATGGAGAAAATAAATTCTCTGCCAACTATCACTAAATCTGTGCAGTGGGGCGCGCCAGCTGAAGATTATTATCATATCTCAACAGAAGCTAAAAACACAAAGAACATTTCAATATCAGAATCAAAGAAGATTTCATGGCTAGAAGGAGATATATTAACATCTTCAGACTCCCCAAATCTCCATGTGCTACCAAAAAAAGATGACTTGACATGCGATCCTCTTCTTTCTCAAAAAACTACAAACATTTCTACTCCATCAAGTGGTAAAAAATTATTAATCAGCAGGGCCAAGACAGAAGGCTATATAAAAGGGTCACTGAAAGATAAAACAAGACCTTCAACTCAAGTTGGAAAAAGTACAAAATCCAACTCAGTGCTTCACCAGACCTTGCCAGTGTATGGCTCTGAACAAAGCGAGCAGAGAATTTCTCATACTCCATTCAGTGAATCTTTTGAGGCTAATCAGTCTTTTCCTAAGATGGCAAAAACTCTCCCAACTGTACCAGATAAAAACTCAGTCAGGTTGTCCACCCCTGCTGGGCAAGATGTTGTTACAAGTAAGATGATTTTTTATATAGTTTTCCATTTTGATTTACCACAAAATATTGTTAATGTTAAAAGCAAGATTTGTTTCTGCTGTATAAACCTTTTCCCCATCAACTAGTGCACACAACTCTACTCATTACACCCAAAGCATGTAATTACCCTCTTATTAAAATCCCAGCTGCATTCACTGCAGTAAAAATGAAAGTAACCCAGGCTCCATAATTCTATTCCTTAACAAGTGTCTACAACTATTTCAATATGTATTCCAAAAGATAAATTAACATTCTTAAAACAGCATCATCATTTTTTATGGGAGAAATTAAATTGTATTTGCCAAGTAAAAAAAATGCTCTCTTTGATTTCAACACCAGTAGACCAATATTACAACAATATGTACCAGCTGTGCCTGTTAATGTTGAAGTTTAGTGTAGCAATGTGGGGAATATCCTCCAATGCTTTTAGGAAACCTGTTCTCAATATGTGTGGTAGTAGCACAAAATAGATCAAATTATTGCTAACTAGTCTATTTAACTTTAAGCAAAATAAACACCTTATATATAATTTGATGTTTTATTATGTTTTTATTTGTATTTTTTTTTTTAGATTTGCACCAAATATCAACACCTAAGCCTGAGTTAACACCTCGTAATCGTCGATCCATATATGGACTATCACCCCCTGACACCCAACTTGCACAGAAGAATCAAGATAAAAGCTATGACAAAGGTCGTGATGTCAGTGATGAGGACAGTTCTTTCACCAGGAACAAGTCTCTGTGTGATCCTTCAGCAGATGGTTACCTAGATATGCTTTGGGCACAGCTGGATGTGTTAGCTGAAATTGGGCAAGTGCCGACACTTCAAGAGGTGCTGTTCAACTGTGTGACCAGCCTCATCTGTGTTGTTGATCCTCATCATGGAGGAAAGGTTGGACTGAATACTTTTTAAAGGCATTTATTTAGCTTGCTCAGTGTGTTTGTGTGTGTGTGTGTGTGACTGGCTCAGCTAATCTTGGAATATTAATTTAACCCACTCCCCATTGTCCGATTGAGCTGAAATTTGGATGACAATGCAAAAAACCGAATTTGCAATCTAATTTTTAATCTAATTAGATAGTGGATTAGTCATTAAAATTTAATTTGAAAATGTAAAAATTTCTATATTTTCAATTGTATATTCCAGAAATCTTGTTTCATTTTTAATACCTGTTGATCATTTTACCTATCAACTGTTTGAATTATTGTATAGATGTTTTACAAGATATAACAAACATTTTCTTTTTACAGATTGTCACCCTAAATGAATCCTTCCAGTACTTTATCGGTTTTCATGAAAAAATCGTCGGCCAAAGACTTTTCAGATTCATCAAGATCAAGGATCCACTTGATAACCTGGGAGTTTTATTACCTCAGCCATTTGTGTTTGCTGATGGGAGATCAGCTTTAGTCTGTGGCAAGCTAGTAAGTAAAACAAGCTGTGCACACTAAGCTTTTTGCAGAATTTTATTATTCAATTTAATGAAAAAAATGTTACTACAGATTTCTTGATTATTTTTAGATAACTTTCTTTGGAAGTAAAGTTGCATTTTGTTAATCAAATAGCACTGTAGGCCCTACTGTTTTGGCTTTATTCATTTACAGATATATGCATAAAAATTTTATCAAGGTTTCAATGTAACAGTTTTCAAGCTTTGCTTTTTAAAATATTTTCATATTTAAGATGCTATTTAGGCAAAATTATTCAAATCTTTCTTACATTTTATTTATTTAACAAACATTTTGTTTAGGTGTCGTGTATTAATGGAAAAGGTGAAGAAGTTCCAGTTTCTATTTGGACAGTACCATACGCCCCACAGCCAAAATTGACTCTGTGTGTCATGGGCAACATAGAAACTCTATCAGCTGATGTGTACCTCAATGACATGGGTCATGTTTTATTATACTCTCCATCCTTTGAAGATTTTATTGGTGTATCAGATATCTTCAACCAAAACACTGAAGATCCTATATGTCAAATAACAGATGTTGATTTCTCTAAGGTACTGTTACTTTGAAAATGGTTTGAAATCTGTAATATACATCATGCCAATAGGTTATCTCAAATGAACCAGAAAGGCTTAAATTCTTTTCAAGAGTTTCACATATGTTTGTATTTGTTATGTTTTTACTTTTTTATATATATGATTTTTGACTATTTGTAATTTCTTCAATGAACTCAGTATCTCAAACATTAATTAAAAACACATTTTTCTTCTAGATTTTAAAAATCACTGTATTATTTCATTTAATCCTAACATAAATAATACCCTCATCTATTTTGCTCTTCAAACACTTTCTCTCTGCAGATCAATACTCCACAGCGCACAACACTTGAAGCATTAAACTGCTGCAGGATTCCTGTCACTGTTGTCCTAGCGGATAGTAAAGGTATGGAATGGTTAGAATATATAGTTAAATATGGGGGGGGGGGGGGGGGGGGGGGGCATGTTTGATTTTCATGAACATAATTTTTTTTTTAATTGTTTAGATTGACTATTTTTTTAAAATAACTACTAATCAACTTAACTAATTGTAAATGAAACAAATTTTACTTGTAGATGAAGTTGTGGTGGAAGGAGAGGAAGCCTCAGACACAATATACCCTGCTGCCCTTTCACTTTCTGTAAACAATTCTGGGCTGGTCTGTGTTCAGGCTGATGGGCTCATAGAGTTTTCTGACCAAAACTATTTCAGGATCTACCTTGGATATGTTGATATCACTAAAAGGGTGAGCTGTTATATTTTCGTAGTTCATTTAATTATCCCCATTTCAGTTGCTAATTAAAACTTGAGAGTAGTTAAATTGTATCATTTGAAGGTCTATTTAGTAAAACTTCGTTGTTTTGTTTTGTTTTAAATACAAGCATATTAACAGCATATTGTTAACCATGCTTGTCTTCATATGCTTAGGGGTTAGCATTGGCCTTGAGATGGATATTTATCTTTTTAATAAAAGTCATTTTTTCAAACAGCATATTTCAGAGTTTTTAATTGAAGTTATCAGAATGAGTGAATTTAAACCTGACGAACCGTCTGCTAGTTCAGATATATCCTGGCCCATACACGAAATGAAGAATACAGATGTAGAGATCACAGATGATGAAACTGGTATGAAAATATGTCATAATGTTTACCATGTCAAAATTTCTACTTATATGTTATTAAAAATACTTCAATTTTATTTTTATTTTTTCACTTTCAGAAGACCTCATTCTTCCTGCCTCTTGTTTCTTTGATACATCATCTTGGAAGAAGTACTGGGTTAGCAGAGATTTGGACAACACCTCCATCTGTGAGACCAGTGTTGTGGTTGATGATGTGGATCAGGAAACAAAATGCCTGACACTTCCAGTCCCTGCCCTACACCTGGAGCCTCACCAGACTTCCACACCCTGCAAACACAGCTCTTCTTCTGTGTAAGCAGGTTTAATTGTGTTGTTTTTTTTTAATTAATAATTCCGCAAAGTAGTAATTAGGGGTGAATGTTGTTTATACTTTGTACTCTTTCACATTCATCCCTGTTCAATCCTTGTGTGGTGAGTTGTGCAAGTCTGGTTTGTACATGTTTTGTCTATAGGTATATAAGGTGTGTGAGAATGTGTGTGATTGCCTCAGTTTAGTCCAGTTCTTCCTCAAGGTTAGTGTAGATTAATTCTGTACTGTTAGATACACACTGTATCTTAGTTTGTGTATGTATTTATATTTAGAATAGCCAGTGTTGTGTAGATTGTGTTTGTTCGTATTATATGTTGTTCTACGCACTGAAACACCTGAAAGGCATGTCTGTGTGTTCACAACACACACATGGTCTAATTATTTATTGCACTGGTACGAAATGAAGTCTAAATTTCTTCTTTTTTTTCCTTTTGCTTTCACTCTAGACAACTTAAAACAGCCGAACCTGAGCATTCAGTTTCCCAACCAGAAAAGGTTAGAATAAAAAATGGAATTTACATAGCAAATCTTTTGCACGCAAACGGAAGTAAAATTTGTAAGTTTTATGTTTCAAAATCAGTAATTCACTTATTTTCTACCTAACTTGTCAATATTCCACATGTCTTGGAATAAATTTTGCAGACAAAATGACGCTATGATTTTTCTCATTTTCAGCTGTAACTGTGAAATTGGGCAGCATTCGTACCTCAGCTAAAACTTCCCTTTTCTGCTTGTGGTTCTACGTTGATGGCCCAGTTGAGGAAGAAGATTTGCCTTCAGATGATGAGAAGGAAGACCTTGATGATTCTCAAGAGGATGATGTAGCTGAAGCATCATGTGATGAAGAGGAGCTACGTCATCGTCTAAAGCACCTCCGCTTTGATCAGTCCATTGATAAAACAGTTGATCCAAGCTTAGGACAGGTATCTACATCTTACATGTCATTTAGATTAACAATGGCCAAGCAACAGTTTATTATTTACTTATCACACTTATCACACTCTTCATATGCTGAGGTCACAGAAACAAGTGACCTCCGCTTGCCCTATAGACTGTCAGGTTTGAAAAGGGAACTTTTTTTTATCACACTTTATTCTATATTTGTTTAACATATACCCAAGTTTTAATTTTAGCTAGACTCTTCTGTAAGCTAACACATTAACAATGGGCAAGCCATAGTTTTGTATTTTCTTATTACACTTTATTCCAAATGTTTCATATACACAAATTTTAACTATACTCTCATAAACTAACACACTAGTTTTGTGAGTGAAATGTCTGGAAAGCTCTGTTCTCCATGATGAGGTCATGTTACCATTTGCCAAAAAATGTTATTGAACACAAATAAATACCATAGATTACAAAGGCTGTTAAATTCTTTAGCATAATGAGTCATATTGGATGATATTATAAGTATTATCAATGGACACAACCCGTATATATGAAATGGCCACAAATGCGCTTTAACCTATTTACTGTAAAATTATAGCTGTGTAATATAACTTACCCCTCTCCATTGTAAACCTCTGGACAACAGTATTCCATTGTTCCTCAAAACTTCGAGAACTTTTTACTTTTGGGTTTCATGAAGATTGTTGAAAACTTTGGAGTGGGACAATTGATGGAAATTTTGGCAAATTATGCCATTTTAAAAATTATTTAAGGATGACTTTGTTTCCACCAGCTTATAGCAGAGCAGGCTGGGCTAAATCAATCCCACAATGCTAACCCTAGTGAGGATATGTTGGATCTGGAAGCAGCCATGGCTGGGAAGTTTTCACAGAAGTTCACTGTGTGTGAGGCGCTAGGTCAGGGAAGCTTTGGTTTTGTTCGGAGAGCAAAGTCCATCAAATCCAATAAATCCGTAAGCAACTTTTGTTTTGGTGCAAAAAATTTATCTTTTGCCGAATTTTAAACTCTGATAATTTTTTATAGGCTAAAATAATGAATAAAATAATCTAAGGCTGTGTACACCATGTAGATAAATAAAAAATCTTTTGTTTTTTATTACTTTCAGTATGTTGTGAAGTTTATCAAAAAGAGCAAAATGTTTGATGACTCCTGGACTTACGATAAAATTGCCCAGAAAAATGTTAACTTAGAAGTTGCAATTTTAAAACAGACAGACTATGAATACATTATCAAAGTAAAATGATTTTATATATTACTTTTTGCTACGTCTATGTATTATTGTTATTAAAATATTTTATAATAAGAAAATTGTTTTTCTATGTGTAGTTTATAATTAATGAAAAAAACGTGTTGCTGTTAGTTATGTTAGTTTATTTGCATTGAGCTAAATATCTTGCAGGTGATTGCTGTCTATGAAAATACACACTTTGTTCAAATGGTGATGGAAGACTTTGGTGAAATAGATTTATTTGATTTAATTGATCAAATCAGTATTGATGAACCATTGGCCAGCTATTTATTTAGACAAGTAAGCTTTATCCGTGTGTTCTTCTTTGTTTACAGTTATATAGCTTTTGTTGTGGTCAAATCCTTTATCGCAGTTTTGATCCACTTCTGATGGACCAACATTGTTTAAATGATCCAGCAGTTTATGATGACAACTAAGAATATTTCATTTTCATCCTAATTATTTATAAATTAGGCCTAAAGGTTTTTTATATTTGGTTTGTTCAAGCTAGTCTTTAAAATTTAATTGTGTCACCCTAATGATTTAAAAGATGAACTAGGTTCAAATGAAATTAAAGTATAAGTCATTTGTATTGCCAAGATATGTTTTGTTTTTAGTCTTTTTATATCATGACATAAATTATAGCTCATAGTTAAAGTAGTGATATGATTATTTTTTTTCTTTGCTCTAGATCATATGGGCTGTTGAGTATCTTCATTCTAAAGACATCATCCATCGAGATATCAAGGATGAAAATGTTGTGGTAAATTCCGAGTTTCAATGCAAGCTCATAGACTTTGGTTCAGCAATCTTCATGCTACCCAACGGTAAAAAGTTCACTAAGTTTCGAGGAACAATGGAATATTGTAGCCCAGAGGTTTACAATGGAGAGGGGTAAGTTATGTTACACAACTATAATTTTATATTAAAAAGGTAAAGTATATTTGTGGTCATTTCATATAAAGGGATTGTGAGCCTTGGTTAATACTTGGCTATAATTTCATCTATATTAGCAATGTAGGTACTTATTTGTTATTAACCCATGAATCCAAGTTATTTATCTGAAAACAATCTCGGTTTGGATTTTTAGTTGTTTTTTTACAAGTGTTTTTAGACCCAGGTAAAGTTCTGTTGTCTTAAGCCATCAATAAATCAATCCAATTTATTTAAGCTTATGCCATCTCTTTTAGGATTTTTTAAAAATTGACAGCAGTGTTTTTAGACCCAAGCACATCATTTTATTAAGCTAACAATCAACCTTTCAGTGCAGTTGTAAGCTCACTTGTCCGATAGTTTTATGCTAGTGCGAGGTAATCCAATTTATCTGTTTGTTAGGTTTCTTTTTTTTGACCCTTGTTTTTCTAAATAAATAATTTTTTCTTGCAGGTACTATGGTCCTGAGGTTGACATGTGGGCTTTGGGTGTTACACTTTATACCATTGTGTTCAGGGAAAATCCATTTACTGTAGACACAGAGCCATGCCAACTCTGTCCTGATGATCTCCCTTTTGATGTTTCCCAAGGTGAGGAAAAATAACTAACAAAACATTTCTTTTCTATGCAGAACTTAATCACTTTAGTTTCCCTTATTGTATTTAAATCATAGACGTACAACACGTGGAATGTTCTGATAAATGTTTTTTGTACTTATTTGAGAAGCTATACAAATAAGGACTATGTGCAATGATTTGAGATTAGTTTATTTCACTATCCTAAATTTGGATGTTTGATAATAGACCTCATTATTGTTCTGTTAAATGTATCCCCTGTTTAATCTTCTGTTTAACGCCTATTTAATCTTCAGCAGTACAATGTTCAAGTGATATCTCAATACATTTTTAAAAGTCTAATGACAAACTTACAAAATTTCCCTCACAAAGATAAATGTAGTTTTTTAATCAACTCTGTTCACCTCAGATTCGATGACTTTGATACTGGAGATTTTTAAAAGTCCAATCACAAACTTAGAAAATATTTCTCCTAATGATAAATGTAGTT
Source organism: Physella acuta (assembly GCF_028476545.2). Lineage (NCBI taxonomy): Eukaryota > Metazoa > Mollusca > Gastropoda > Physidae > Physella > Physella acuta. The sequence continues at coordinate 14,455 of NW_026733560.1, forward strand.
TTTTAATCAACTGTTTTCCCCATAGATTTGATGACTTTGATGCTGGGACTCCTCAAGACCAACCCAAAAAGACGTTACACCATGTTGCAAGCGGTGAGTTCTAATTGGCTGCGTCAGATTGTGGACATGAGTCAGTACAGCTGGGAGACAATGCTGGGATACAAATATGACCAAGTTGATGTAGAAAACTGAAGCGTCTTAAAATAGATGATGTGGCCTTGCTTGTAGCTGAATTATTTATGTGTATTCTTTGAAATAATATTACTTAAGCTAGTCGCTATTACAATTGGTGCTGTGACTTATGTACTTAGATTAGTGTGTAATATATGTATGTATTGGTATTTATTTTTACATTTAACTTGCATGTGTTTTGTTTTAGTCATTTAAAATAAACATTTTTGTAGCAATAACAGCTCCATTCTTTTCTTTGGTGTATAAAAAAAGATGGAGCTAAAAAAACTGAGGATGCATTTCAGTCAGCGACTTCTAAGTTTGTATGTTTTTTGACAGGGGTCACAATTATTGAATATTTATTTCTTTTCAGGTTAATCATTAGAAATTTTTTTTCAATTTTTTACTTTATTTATTGAAATGTACATTTATGATAAAATTGACTTGAAAGTGGCAAGCCTTTACATAAAACACAGAAACTGAAAACAGACACAGCAGTTAAACAAATTATACTTCTTTTTATAAATATCGATTGTTGATCATATTCATTTTTCTGTTTTTGTACAAACATAACATTTTTTAATTATTCATTTACCTGTACTACTTATTACACTGAAACTGTTGAATTACCCAGATGACATTTTTTAATTTAAAATCTCTATATTCTATTTACAATAACTTAAACCCACTCTTTGATTACATTACAATTATTGTAAATGTAATTATTTTGTACTTTTTACTCTACTACTGGTTATAGCTGAGCTTGCTTGATCTATTTCAGTTCTTAAAAATGATACAAATGTTTCACTTACAATAATTTTATAATGTGTAAGATACACTTCAGTAATTTATTGCACAATTATTTAATGAAAGAAACATTTATATTCTGTGACTGTTCAACAATATAATTTGTATGATAACTGAGCACTATAGTTAGTGTTTTATTAATCAAACCAAAGAGAATCGATACAAGTTCTTCCCGGTTGCTTTCTGTTAACAGCTATATATTTTTGTAAAAATCTTACATGCCAATATTTAATAATGTGCTATGCAATAATGTATTATAAAACTGCATGCTAAAAACGTACTATGCAATTAAAGCTAATAAAAGTATTTCAAATAATTAAATGTTTGCATTATTTGTATGCACATATAACATTACAAAACTATAAAGAACATACAACTATGAAGGTTAAATCTTAATAGGCAACAACTTTTGGCTTATGCACGGAGTGGTCTAGTAGTAGAGAGCTGGACTGCTAACTCGTAAGTCTCGAGTTTGAACCCGGGTTGAAGTCAATAGACTGTCCCTGAGTCCACTCAACTATGATGGGTACCTAACTAACGTTAGGGAAAGTAAAGGCGGCTGGGCATATTGCTGACCACCAGTGGCGTAGCGAGGTAGGGTGTCACCCGGTGCGGCACTTAATGGTGTCCCGTCCCCCCCCCCCAGAGGCGTAGCGACCCTTCCCGGGGACAAACTGTCAAGTTCAATTTGCACCCCCCCCCCTCAAACTTTTGATTTGTACCCCCCCCCCCCCCTCAAGTTTTTTATTTGCACCCCCCCTCAAGTTTTTCTCTATATATTTTGCTATTTTTTGCCTTGGTGTCACCCCCCTAAATGGTGTCACCCGGTGCGGTCCGCAACCCCCGCCCCCCCCCCTCGCTACGCTCCTGCTGACCACACTATCTCTTCATATGCCGAGATAACAGTAGCACGTGAACTCTACTTCACTTGCCCTATAGACCGCCAGGTTTGTAAGGGAACTTTTACAGAAAAAAAAAATTGTGATTCACCATACCCACAGATTTAATGGGGGGGGGGGGGGGGGAGAAGATATTTTTTGTGGCACCCAAATATATTCCTGGAAGAAACTGATCTCTTAGGGGAGGGGAGGGGGCTACGAAATGGAATTTATATAGACTTCTACCCCGGAAAATTTAGTCCGCCCCCTTCCGCAAAAAAAGAAACACTGGTCCTAGTACTTTTAGCTAGATCAGAAGATCTACACACTTTAGTGACTTTACTACACTAGAGTTCATTTCGAGGTACCTGAACTGAAAGGAAAGGATAAAATATTTATGCAGATTTATATCAAGATCTATGAATTTTAAAAAAAAAAAATTTTCATTTTTATATCAGGCTGATAATCTGTGACAGGATTATTTTTTTTAATTTTAATAAAAATCTCTTCAAAACCCTTTGCTTGTGCTTGGCGACCGCTAGGCTTAGACATTATTTACTGAAAAAAGAAGTACAAAGTTTTGAAAATAATAATATATATTGTGGGTGTGTCACTCAGCCATAAAACCGTAAGCCTAGAAGTAGAGGCGGAAATATTGACGCACAGCGTGTTTTTCGGTGACTGTTCAACTGAAGAGTAGCCTAAAGAGGATCTAGTCTAGATCTAGAATCTAGTCTTATGCCAGTAATTATAGTGATAAAGATAGATAATAGAAGTAACAACAAGAACTTAGTAAGAGTAGTGTCTACTCAAGAGTACTGTTTTGTAGGTAATCTATCTCTTAAATCTTAAAGTACGTATAAAATCAGCCGCGGCTAGTAATGTGCGAAAAAGTTACCTCATTGAAGTCATTGTTAACTTGTTAAGGCTTTAAATATTAAATTATTTAATAGTAATAGACAATAGACGTAGATCTATTCTATAAATACTATAATCTATACTATTCTATACTGATTCTGATTGAAGTATATTATTGTGATATGTTTGTGTCAAATATAATAATAGTAATAGATAAGAAGATAACTGAATAATAAACCAAAATCAACGGCTAACTAAATATTATTAAATATTATATCAATATATAATATTTATAGGCCAGAAATTAACTTTAAACAGCAGTGTTTGCGAGCCAGATTTGCTATCTAAGCAGAAGCCATTTGAAAAATACTAGTAATAGAGTGGCTTCCCCTGAATCTCCCACTATAAGTTTACCAAAAAAAAACTTGGATGATATTTCGAGTTGTCCCTTTGAATCCCGGTCAGAACGTCGTCCCCCCCCCCCCCCCCCCCCACTGGCAGGCTGGTGGCCTCAACCAATAATATAAACATTCTCCTAATATTGCCTAATAACAAAAATATTGTAACCTCAGTTTTAGTGTTTTGGACAGAAATGGGACACCAACAAAAGAGATCAGTCTTGAAACTTTTTGAAAGGCCTATTAACTATTAAATATTTTTAAAATCTTGTAAAATGTAATTAGTAAGCTTGACATAACTAGGCCATTGTGGTTTAAAAAGTATAATTTTTTTTAAATGGCAAATTTTTGAGTACAAATTACTAGACTCTACAAAGTAGGGTTTTCAGAAGATTTATGACTGAGTTAGTATCAAGCCAATCAATGCTTGTCTTACAAAAGTGAAACTGCAGGTGACATTTTAGAAGTAATAAAAATGAAGACTTAAACGCAAAAAATTGTTTTCAAATTGTCTGCATTTTCACATTTTAATTTTTTATACCATTGATTCTTAAATAATAAATATTACATTTTTGAAATTTTTGAAGCTTGCATTTTTATTATTAATTTGTATGTAGTATGCAAAACTTAAAAAACAAAAAGATTTTCTGTGTCTACAATAATGATAGAAGAATTTTTGCCAACTCTTTGATGTCCATTAGCCATTAGGGATAAGGTTAGAGATATTAGCAAGTCACATTGGTATTTAGCTAACTACCAATAGTTTAACAGCCCTAAAACAGATTCTTTGCTTTATAAATGTATACAATCAAGCGATAAAATTAAATAGGTAAACAAATATATAAAGGTAGGAATATATATATATATATATATATATATATATATATATATATATATATATATATATATATATATATATATATAATAAAACTAAACTAGGTAACCCATGATATCCCTCCTAGTTTATCAGCACAAAATCACACAACAACCAATACTGTGTTTATGATAGGCAAGGTAGAACTCTAAATCTAGTATGCGCCAGAATTTCATATCACTGCTCTTAAGCAAATAATTAGTTACTATTGATAACAAATTGTAATTGCATCTTATCTTGGTGGTCAATTGACCCCTATGTTTACTCCATTCAATCACTGATTACTGCTGGGTTAAATTCAACATTGATAAAAAGTTGCAGTTAAAAGTATATAGGCCTAATCTTAACTGGAAACTATTGTAAACCACATCCTTTTTTCTCTTTAAAGTTTGAGTAGCATTTAAGGTATAATATTTTAAAATAAAAAGTCTGTAAAGCAGTTTGTAATTTTTAAAATTTGTTGAATTTTAATAATAAATATTCTCTTCTTTGTCTATGTGATTGTGTTTTTTTTTAAAAATGTTTTGAATTAGATCTAAAGAAAACTCAGGATGGCTGGGGTAAGAGAAAGAGGCCATTTTAAATACCGGGAGTTTGAAGGTAGTCCAGAAATCAGTCACTGCCCAAATGTGTCATCAGTTAGAAGTGAGGACCCCAGCAGACTGCGGAGACTTGGACGTGTTGCTGGGTGGAACCCATGGTGTGGGGTCAGTGAGATGAGGTCACACTCACCTCCGGCTAATGAATGGTAAATTAATGAATTAATAAACAGTTAATTTCTTAAATATTTATTTTGTACCTCCACCTGTCATACTTGCGTTTTTGTGTAACTAAAATGTCTTTAAAACTAACTTAAGATTTAATATAACATTATTAGTGTCTCATACTGAATAAATATCTGGGTTGAACTAATCAATAGCCTATACATTTCTGTCTTCTTTGGATAACTTATTGTAATTAATTGTGTTTTTTTTAAGTTAACAATTTTCCTGTCCCTAACAGTTTGACTGTTATACACACAAATAACAGTTTAACTAGTATATGTGTTCTTTTATTTTCAATTTAAATACTCTGATTAACTTACCTATAGTCCTTCTTTGTTTTGGTACTAACTTATTAAATTTTGTTAATAAGTTACACATTTTCTTAACAATTAGTTTAATATTTAATTATCATGTTTAAGCATAATGTAGTCATCTTTTATTTAATCTTTCACTGTTTGAAGCTCCAGAGATATCTATGAAATGGTTTTAAGAGCAAGGTAGGGAGATAGTACTCTGTATGCATCATGGATATTTCTGCACAAAATATCATTTGGCATGACTTTAGAATTTTTGTTTGTTTGTAAAGCATTGGATGTGCATTTGTTGGTGTGGTTTTTTATTTTGTTCACAAAATTTCTGGCTTTTCAATGTTTATTTCTGCACTATGTAGTTGCTAAAAATTCAATTAAAGTACTGCTCTACTGTCAGATGTATAATATTCCAATTTTTAAAACTGGCATATATATAGTTAAGTGTTAATGCTAAACAAATAATTTGTAAAAAATTGCATCTGTTTTTTTAATTTATTGAAAAAGACAAAATATATGAAAATATTTTTAAAAGCTATTATTGTTTTGAAATACAGGTGTATTTTGCAAAATTATGTAGGAATAACATTCTTTTTTTAGGAATTTCTGTTCTATTTTAAAGGCATCTTGCTCACAAAGAGCCATTTTTGTATTCTAATCTGTATAATCTTTGCTGCTATGCTATCTCATACAAGTAGAACAATGTCATATATTCATTGATGTTTCTCATGTTTTTCTTTTGATTCAACTTCTGCCTATTTTAGCATTTAGAATAATTTCATCAAGCTGGATCCGGTTAGTTCTCATACAAGTGTCTTGCTTCTCAAACATGAAGACACATTTCTAATTTTGCCCTACAGACTGAGTATCCTATCTGTTAGAATATTTTTCTGGCAGGTTGAGGGGACATGTCCTTGAACTTATTACTAACAGCATAATCTCAACCTGGCCTTTGACATTGATTGTATTATTGCAGTCATAACATTTCTCTTTATCACAAACAACAAATGTCTCAACAAACAAGTAAGAATGTCACCAAGTTTCAACTTTTTTTCCCCTTCATTTTAGCTTGCAAGTACATAGAAATATGGAAGGTAATAATGAAGAGACTAACAAATAAATAGAGATAGAGATTGCCCCCTTAAGTGATGTCATAAAAAATAAAATAATACTGTAATAATACTTTAACAAAATATTATTGGATGTATGCCGTGTTTTTTTGCGTGTAAGAACCCAATGGGACAATGTTCCACTACATTTTAAAAACAAATTATTAATAAAAGTAATTAACAGATTTTTAGTTATGTGATGAGCGTGAGTGTCTATTAGGTTATCAAATAAGGTTTCAGTCTTTAAAAAAATTGATAATATTAATGAAGCACTTTATGTTTAAATTTATATGACCATGAAAACATTTATAAAATTGTATCAATATACTTTAAAGATGTAAGGAATGCTTTATTTATTATTTAACATTTTTGTATGTTTAGGAACATTTCTGCTTAAATAAAAATATGTATCCTCCACATTGAAAAGAAATAATTAAACCTTTACACATCAATTTCTTACCATCTTCATCTCTGTTAAAAAAAGTGTTTGCTATTAATTTTTATGATTTAGGAAATTGATTTTTTTATTAATTTATTGCCAGTACATTTCATCTGTCAACTTTGAATAGAAATCAGATGCAGAGAAATAGTTTTATTCTTCAGCCAGAATGCATGTAATTTAATAATTACCCTTATTCCAATCTATTGTTCCTAAATTCAGTGAAATTCTGCTTTGAAAATGCTTTAGTTTTCAAATGAAATTTTACACAAAAAATATATTTTTGATCATAATCATATTATATTCATATTAACTAAAATTCTAATTGTTTGTTATAAAACAAATTACCTGCCTTAGCATAAACTTGTCCTTAAATTAGCCTGCTCCTCTCTTAATGTATAAATATTAACCTAATTTTTATAAATTCAAATATATCTTAACTTACTTGCATGCTTTATAATTTATGTAAAATTGCTTATGCTGCACAGTTTATTAGATAATTTTCATGCTTTCCTATTTTTCAGTTTTTTGCTTTAAACACTTTTCCTAAATTTGTCTTTAATGAAAAAAAATTGACATTTGTTAAAGTTTTATGTTCATTCAGTTGATAAGTATTGGCCTAAGACTTTCAAAAGCTCATTATTTTTAAACTTGAAAAATGTTAAAAAAAATTAAATAAAAGTAGTAAAGGTAGAAACAAAATTCAATGCTTTGAAATAATTTCTATTTCTAAAATTGCTTTTGTTTTAAAAAATGAGCTAATAGTTATAAAGTAATCCTATACATTTAGTATTTTAATAAGTTATTTCACCCGATACTAAAAATTATTGATTGCCATTTTCATTACAACTCTTTAGGCTTCAGATACAAAACCCTGATCGTTTGTTATCAGAGAACATTCCATCAGCTATTGCTGATGATGAGTTTATACGGTCACATATTGACATGCCACCTAAACTGCCTAATTGGATTTGGGCATCACTGGTTGCCATTCTGGGTATTAAAACATCTTCAACGTAAGTAATGATTTAAAAAATTAAAATATATATAAATCTTTGGGTTTTATTCTGTTATTTTTCTTTTTAATATTGAACTTTCAATTTTTCAGGTTTTTGAAATGCCATTGCACTTTAATTTTTGTCCTAATAAAATAATGTTTCTTGTTTGCAAAGTAACAGTTAATGAATTTTTTTGTTTATTTGAAATATAGAAAACAAGTTTGTATAGCAACTGCACTTCATATCATCACACTGATCGCAGCATTTTCCTTCGGAGCAAGCGGTTTTGTCTTTAATATCTATGACAGTTTGGGCAAATTCTCTAAAACCACAGTTCTTGTTGGTATTGCCAAATCTGTCCTGGGCTTGTATTGGATCGGCATTGGAATTTACGCCAATTCTTTAGCAGCTCGATTGTTTAGTAATAAAAGGATGGTGGATTGTATTCGTCTACACTCCAAAACTTTTCTCAAGGTTTGCTTGATTTTTGTGTGATTCTGTCTTATGAATAAAAAAGAAAAACAGTACATTATTGTTTAGCCAGAGTTTGGGGAATGTTTACAATGCTAACAAAATCATAGTATAATTATTGTTTCTTGATTCTTTTATAAATACATTTAATTAAATTAATTAATTCTTGCTTAAAAACATTAATGTGAATTTAATTGCAGTTTGAATTTAGATACTGATTATTTGATGTTGCTAAAATCTTAATTTAGTCATGAAAGCTGCTATTGGATTTCAAAATCTGGGTGGGGAAGTAAGAGTAGTTACTGTTTGGAGGTTAGACTTTTTTTTTTTTTTACCACACTTTCAGATAAGCACAGTGTTAATCATTGTGATTCTGTCTATGATTGTTATTGCTACCAATCTATACACCAATATCTACCTCTTGGATAACAAAGCTTCTGGCAATGAGACTGGGGTTGTTGACAGTAACTGTGCCACAATTGGTTCTCAGGTTGGATATGTTTTCTTTTCTCATCAATTATACCTTTTTCCTGATAAGTCATTTGTTTTAATTTATCATTATTTAGTAACATAGCTGTAGGTTGTCTCCCTTGGTTATTTCTTTTACTACATAGTTGAGATTTTTGAGATGTTGCAAACATAAATTAATAATCATGGGTAAACAAATGTAACTATTTACTTTTAAAATCTCTATTTTTAAATTTTGTAGATTATAAAAATAAAAAAGTATCTAAAAATTAAATGTTTTCATCTAACTGTTTGATTAATATTTTCCTTCTGTTGTTCATAATGTGCCAGGTAATTCTGTGCCAAATCTACTTTGGGTCCAAAGTTTTCTATTCAATTTTGTGCTTGACCTGGAACCTTTTGGTTGCATGTATTTATCTCTCTGTATGCAGGACTCACACTATAAGTAAGCAATTTTTCAAAAATTATTTGTTTAAAGAATTAAAGTTTGAGTTATAAAATTCTCAAAATCTAGTTTTAAAAGTATATCTGTCTTGATATTATTTATTTTACAAAACAAAAACTTAAAATTTTAAACTTTTTTCAAATTGTAAGAATTATCTTATAGATATAAGACAGAAGTTAATAACAAAACAATTAAAAATTTAAGAAAATAAGCATTTTAAAATTTTAAACTTTACAATTTTATTTTTTTCATTATGATCAGATAAATAACTTAACATTATGGTTTGAAATTAAAACTTTCTTACTAGGCATAATGAAATTCAGCAATGTTTTTTAAATATATTGCTATGGACACTGCATTTCGTTTTTTTTTTACAAGCTTTTATTTAACTCACTTCCTTGTCAGTCGTCAGTCTGTCGTAAGTCATCAGTCTAGATCGAAATGCCAGTGTGAAAATTTGGACACTTCTACTTGACCGATACGATTCACAGTTGGCACGTGGGTCAAGACATGAAGACAATGCAATCTGAAATTAAATTTGACTTAATTGGATGCCTAATTAATTTTTTATGAATTAATTAAAATTTGGACCGAATTAGTAGGCATGTCCATCCGACCACACCACACGCGTCATCACGTTCAATAGCTGCGCCATCACGTTCAATAGCTGCGCCATCACGTTCAATAGCTGCGCCATCACGTTCAATAGCTGCGCCATCACGTTCAATAGCTGCGCCATCACGTTCAATAGCTGCGCCATCACGTTCAATAGGCGCGCAATGGTTTTTGTCATGTAACTCTATTGTAAATAAAACAAGTAAAGTACTGGAAAAAAAATTCATAAAAAACGTTTTAATAACAAGCTTTTATGTACTAATGCACTAAAAAGTAGAAAATAAATTATACACTACTATTTAAATAACTATAAAGAAAAGCGTGGGTCTCTTCCCAAATATTAGTAAAGGTATCCAATAGATACTAAAAAAAATTTTTGTGACCGAAGGAAAGGATATTTTTGAAAACTTTCTTCGGCAATATTGTTCTAAATTATGACAGGAATCGATTGGTACATGTTTCAAGTCGCTAAGTGGTCTGGTTGCCGAGATATGGGCCAAAAACTGCTTTTTTTTCGAGGTTTTTTGGCTTTTCCGGGAAATCCATGAAAGAAACCCGTAATTTTTATGGCCTATGTTCATCCTCGTAACTTACTTGCTTAACATAATTGGTTTTGGAACTAGTCATCGATATTGCTTCGTTGAGGAGGAGATACGACTTAAAGCTGCGGACACACATCCATCCATCCATCCATTCATTCATACATTCATACATCCAGAAATGACGGGTTAATAAACGCAATTCTCCAGAATGGAAATTGTGCTAAAAATTTAAAATTATGCCTGAAATTGCTGCACATAAATAATAACATCTTAGTTAAAGACACTTGAAATTTAATAAATTTTGAAAGTTCAATATTTATGTTTTGATGATAGTATTCATTGTGACATTTTTTATTACTAGGTATTCGCAGGTTCATGAAAGAGCTAATGTACGACACAAAAATTTTTGAGGAATTTTGCATGATACAGGCCCTGGAAGAACAACAGCAGCAACCAGCTAATCAGAGAAATCATAGTGCAGTGGCTGATAACTTGAATGGTGAGAGTTATTCCCCTTAATGTATATTCATAATCAACATTTTAATTTAATCTTTTTTTTAATGTTATTAGTTTGTTTATTATGCGTTCAAATATTTATTACCTTGTTCATCTTAAGAACCTATAGACCTATCAATATGTGTTTTCTAAAAATTCACTGGCTTAAGTAAACATTTCCATTGTAAAATTTGGATTGCTCATTCTTTAAAAGCATCCCAAAATAAGATAATTAAATTTATTGTTTAGCATAAAAATAGAATTTCCTACTATGATTAACTATTTTAAGTAATTATAAAACTTATAACATGCTAAAAAAATTTTTTTTACTGCAGAGTTTGACATCTGGCATGACGACATAGCCAACTTTGACACTGACAGTCATTCTGAGCCACCAAGTAACGCACACTTGTTACGGACACTTCGAGTCATGCGACAAAACACGAGGTCTCAGCTGACTCAACTTACCAATGAAACAGGTAAAGCTAAATTACTCTAACTTTAGGTATTAATTTACAGGGTTCGGGAGGTCCTGGAAAACTCATAAAATTAAAAAAATAGTAAAAATCTCCTGGAATTCTCATGAAATTTTAAAAAAATCTCTCGAAATTCCGAATATTCCACTTAAATATTTTTGCAAAAAATTGTTAAAAAGAAGATCTATTATAAAATATTGCCATTTTTTGAAGGACAAATACATCAGCTGAGCTTGGTTCGTGTTTGATTTAATACAACTCTTAAAATAAGTACACTAAATTTTATTAGTGTAAATAAACATAAATATTTACAAGCTATGCTTGCTTGTCTAGTTGATGGATCCACATGCATCCACAGATGAAATTTTATTGATTTCTTCCATGCTGTGATAAATGGATGAACCCGTATGTAGAAATGAAAATAAATTTGATGTTTAAAATATTTTAAAAATTGTATTGTTTACACAGGCAGCCAACAGCCAGAGAGTCTGTACATGTCTTGTAGCATACCAAACAGAGAGAGATCCAACTCCAGTCGTGGCTGGCACTTAGGAGAAGACAATAATGTAAGTCACACAATCATAATCATGAGAAGGCAATAATTACACAATCATGAGAAGGCAATAATGTAAGTCACACAATCATCATAATTACACAATTATGAGAAGACAATGATTGCACAATCTTGAGAAGACAAAGATTACACAATAGTTAGAAGGCAATAATGTACGTTACACAATCATCATAATTACACAATCATGAGAAGACAATGATTACACAATCATGAGAAGACAATGATTACACAATCATGAGAAGACAATGATTACACAATCATGAGAAGACAATGATTACACAATCATGAGAAGACAATGATTACACAATCATGAGAAGACAGTAATGTTAGCACACAATCATCATCATAAGAAAATAATTACACAATTATGAGAGGACAGTAATGTAAGTCATTCAATTATGAGAAGACAATGATTACACAATCATTAGAAAACAATAATGTAAGTCACACAATCATGACAAGACAATAATGGTAGCCACAATCGTAAGAAGACAGTAATGTTAGTCACAATCATAAGATGACAATAATGTTAGTCACAATCATAAGATGACAGTAATGTTAGTCACAATCATAAGATGACAATAATGTTAGTCACAATCATAAGAAGACAATAATGTTTCAACACAATCATGAGAAGACAATAATTATACAATCATAGAAGACAATAATTACACAATCTCAATCATTAGAAGACAATAATGTCACACAATCAACAGAAATCATGATTTTTGTACATTTATTAATTTTACACTTCCGAAGTAGAAAGAGAAATAATGTAATGGTTGTTATTTGATAAAGTTTATTTTCCCATCACAGAGTGTAGCCTCTGATCTTGACTCAGTTGGGAGTCCAGAACAAGGGGAGAAAACCATCCTGGGGACTCCCATACAAGAAAGCACTCAATACAAAAATCTGCCATCACATGACAGAGCTATGGATGGCAAAGTTCCACAGGCATCTACGCCTCAGGAACCTTCCCATGTGCCTGCCCAGGTTACTCGCTCTTTTCTCAGTGATGTGCAACCACCTATCATGAAGAATGAGGATCTAATGTTCACATACTTCCAATTGCTGGTGAGTTTATTAAAAAGCTAAACTTAAATAAGTAAACAAATTCTTTGATTTATACCTGTTGAATTTGAATTAAATATAATGATTATAGTTAATCTCTGTATACCATGCGTGGTAGAACTTAAGACTGCTCCCTCGTACAAATTTATATGCAGTATATCTGACTTAAGTTTTAATGTATATTAAATTTGAGCATTATTGTGCTTTGTTTGATAATAAAAATAACGAATAAACTATTTTGCTTGTGTTTTTTTTTTTTTGCAAATAAAATGAAAACAAGATCTAAAACAATTTTAAATAAATGTTTTATATTTTTAACAAGTAAAATTTTAAAGTGTTGGTTTTGAAATGCATTTTTATGATTCCTTGATAAGAACCAACAAAATTTCTTCCATTACTTGTATTGTTTAGTATTTTTTAAGTAATTAACTTTATTTAGTAACATTTTTTAAAAGTTTGCTTCTTCTTCAGTATTTCTAGTGTAAATTTAAAAGTTTTAAATTTGTAACCATTTAGCGCAGACTGTCGTCCACATCACGTTTGCTCCAGCGCTGGATTTCAAGTTGGATAACTTTCATCATGCTTTGGTGCTCTCTGCTTATCGTGTACTGGACTACACACACTGCACAGCTTTCTGGGATTGTTCAGTTTCTTACTCCCCTTGTAGCACTTGGCCTTTTGACCTCAGCTTATGCTGAAGTCAACTTTGAGGGTGAAAGGTTACTTAAGGTTGGTGCACATTTATTATGTTAGTTTTTCATATTTTTTATTTTATATATTTCTTTAGTTGAGGATACTAAAGCTGTTTTTTAATTAGCTTTTTAAAACATTTTTTTAAAATTTGTAGTCTATTAGCATTTTTAAATTACATTAGTGAATATAAAGTAGGTTTAAATCTTTCATTTAAGTGTAATATTCAGTCATGCAGAGTGAAGTTGAGTTAAATATAATCATTATAGCTATCTCTGTCTATATACCATTCATGTTAGAGCTTACGATTGCTGACCCGACGGTCTTGAGTTCGAATCCCTGGTACATATTTGTAAAATGTCCCTGAGTCTACCCAGCTCTGATGAGTACCTGAATCATGTTAGGGAAACCAAGGCGGCTAGACATAGTGCTGACCTTACTATTCCTTCATATGCTGAGGTCATTGAAATCAATTAACTCTACTTCATCTGATCATATAGGTTTTTTTTACTTATTTATTTTATTTCATGTTTATTTTATTTACTCATTTCTACAGTGTGTTCTGCCAACTGAAGAAAGAATGTCTGTCTTGTATTATTTCCAAAGTACCAAACTAGAACTGAAGGTAAGTTCATTAATAAGCCAAGATGTATCTTAATTACCTCTTGTTGATTCTTGTTTTTATCCAGTTGCCTTTGCCATTATTTCTTCTTTTGACAAAAAGTCACTGTTTGTTTAATAATACTCATTTTTTAAATCTTAGATGCTAAAATAATAAAAAGATTTTTAAAATCATTTTAAAAGCATTTTTCATTACTACCTAAAAAGTAATATCATGTTTTAACTAATTTTATTTCTATTCCTATATAGATATTTAGCTTTACAATGACATACAACACCATTGTAACTGTTGTTGCTGGTATTGCTGTTACATTTGCAACCAGAATAATCTTGGACCAGTTTGTGAAATAATCAGTGTAGCTCTTCATCAAAAGAGATCAATGGAGAGTCAAGGCAAAAAATATGCTGAATGAAAAATATTTTAAGGCCACATAACATGCAGTATTTTACTTGTTGAAATTATTTTTTTTTCTACACGGAATCCTTTGCTAAGAACATTCCAATATAATGTATCTATGCTAATTACTTTCTTGTAACAAAGTAGATTTAATAACTTCAATCATCCAGTGAAAATTTTAAAAGAAAGTTTAATTGTGTTAGTTTTTTTTTCTTTTTTTGCACAAGCATTTTTCTATTAATATTTACATCTTCCCCCACCCCATTTACTTCAACTTGTACAATTATATTATTTAAACATTTTTTTTAAAGATTTTAATTTGATGAAATTCCACAAATGGTTTCTTATTATCTATTTGAGGATTAATTTTAGTCAACTGCTAAAATTTTAAAATCCCTAACATATAGATTTCTTTTAACAGCAAAATTAAAGTGTACCATGATTCTGATGACTGACTAGTTGGAGACTATTTTCCCAAGCTAATTCAAAATTTATTTTTCTAAATAGTAAACTTTGTAAAATGCTGCTCATTTAGTGGTTCAAAAATAGTTCTTTGCTAAAAAAATTGATCTTTAAAAATTCTCCGAAAAAAATGTGTAATAAGCAAATTTAAATAACATTAAAATTTTCATTTGTTAAAAAGAATAATTGTTAAACACTTTTTAAAAAATAATTTTTTGAGTACTAAAAGTCATTTTATTAAGTTTTTGTAATAAATAAGTTTTTGTTTCTTTTATACATAATATGAAACAATGTATTAAATACAAATATTGAATTCACAATCTTTAAAAAAAATGTTAATCAAATTTGGATTAATTCATGGCTATATTAAGATGCCTTTTACTTGTACAATTTAATTATATGTAAAGTTTTCGAGGTTTTCAAATGATATTCTTGAAGACTATTATTGTTTTTTTTTAACATCCTTCACTGTCTCATTTTTTTAAAAATCAAATGGTTGATGGTTTTGTACTGATTAAACCTTTGAACTGTAAACATTTGATAAGTAACACACAATACCTAGTGATATTCAAATATTCTCCACTTGCTAATTTTACATAAAAAGGACACATTTTTGAAAAGCAGGCTGCAGAAACATACAGGCTAGTTAGTTATTTAAAAATTATATTACAAAGTAAGGTTTATTACAGATGGAGTCAATAGATTAAATTAATATTAAGTTTTACTACAGCTATGCTATCCATTTAAAATAGTAATAATTTTGTTAATTGCTGCCTTTGTGCAAGTTTTAAAATAACTGGAAGCATTTAAATGAGGTCGTTGTTTGTCAATATAGCAAACTGTGTTCAACTGTTTCTGCAAGCATTTAGACATTTTCAGGAGGGTGCCTGATATTATTCTTTTTTTTTTTTCAAATTTAAATCATTTAGAATAAGATGGTATTTATATATACTTTTTTTTAATCTGCCAAAGAGATTTAAATTTTATTTTAAGTCAAGTATTTTTTATTTAAGTTTGTAATTTACACTCTAGTATTATAATTAAATATATATATATATAAATATTTATATATTTTTTTACCCATCATACCAGCTTGTCCCTATATACCAAAGTATTATTCACTTACACATACTTTATATGTTTGTAATATTTCAACAAAAAACGTATATTTTCAATATCTTTAATTATGACTTATAACATTATTTTTCTGTGCAAGAATTACTGTATTTTCTCAGATGTGTTAAAGTGTATTTGATTCAAGTTTTTGATCTTTGTGTTGTCAGTTTTATTTATCAAAATTAGATGTCAGTGCTGATATCACTTAGCCTTCCCAGAGTTATTATTTGAATGTCAAGGATAAAAACAAATAAATACTCTCAATTTTAAAATTGTACAATAAAAAGAGTATTTGTATTTATAGTAGGAAAACTTTTTAAAAATCTCATGTAAAGATAGTGTTTCAGAAGTGCCTTGTTACTTTCATTTTCCTCAAATGTAATCCTATCTTTTTAAAAACACTTTAGTAGAACTACATTTTTCAATTACTTCTCTTTAGTGCTCTTCTAGTGCAGTAGTTATAAAGTAAACACCTTTCCTTAACTTGTAGGTCATGTATACTTTATATCTTTAACCACCTTGCTATTGAAAAACAATGATAACTTGCTATCAGTATAGATTATAGTTATTACCCACATATGTACAAATGCTAGTTCTGTTGTTTGCATCCTTAAGTTAATTATGTAATACCCTTATTCAGCAAGCCTGGCTTGTATTTAATTTGAAATCAATAAATATTTGTTTTGATTTTTGTGTCTTACTTGTCTAGTATTTGCGTTACCTTAAAGTGTGTGAATGTAGCTTTAGCCTAATGCCTCCCAGATAGCATTATTTTTTTTTTTAAAAACCATCACTTTTAAAGAAGCACACACTCAGTAGAACATATGAACCACATCTAACTTGCTTTTAATTTGATTTATTCAAGAAAAACTTCGAATGTGTTAAATATTCAAACAATCAATAGATATATGTACAATTGAAAGCTTTTAATTTGAAACAAGGCTAAACACACATAGGGCTTTCACATGAACCAAACTAGGCCTCATGTCAAAGAATTTAACACACATGGTTAGGTTTAAATAAAATGGTTTTAAACTCGGAAATAAAATACTAATTAAAAAGGTAAAACAAAGCATAATATAATGAAAGCTTCTATGTTTTAACTTTATTAAATGGTAAACATATGATAACACTAAAACTAAAGACATTATAACTACTATTATTGTTTTTAAATAAAGCATAATTTACATAAAGCTAAGATACAATTTTAATGTATAGTTTTTTGTGTATTTGGTAACAACTAAAGTACATAAAATAATTAATTTCAAAGTCAACTTAAAAACCTAGTGTGTCTGAGTATTTCAGTACATTGCTAAATGCAAAAAACAAAAATAGTCCTCATTTTTACTGAACTTAATTTAACCTAAGGGAAATGAAAGTCCTGAAAAAAATTAATGTAAACCTTAGATAAAATTAATTATTATTTTGGTGCTCACTTTCATTAAAAAAAATGAGATAATAGTCAAAATATGTAATTCTTTTTCAATATAAATACAGGAAAACAAAACTCAAGAAAATCCAAATAACCACAGGGATAATAAAGCATCAAAGAAAATAAAAGTAACAACAAACTGCTCAACAGCTTATAGTAACAACAGCAATGCTTTTAAATAGTTTGGTTAAAATATAAATCTCTTAATGTAAAAGTGGAATAACAAAATAATTTCACTGTGTATCTTTTCATTACCTCTGATATGTACAAAATAGTTTACCAAGTGGTTTGTTTTTAACTTAAACCCTAGAACTCATTTTATTAGAATCTAATATTCATAACATCTGTTCTGCTACTACACAAGAACAAACATTACTTAAATTAAGTTAAATATGGAGTTTCTATTCAAACATGGGAAAGTATTCATATATTCTACAAAACATGTGAAATTCTAATATCAATCTGCAATTGAAAACATCTTTCCTAAAATTTAAAACTAGTGAAGGAGCTCAGTTGTTTAGCAACTAGTACTTGTTCACTCGAATGTATACTTTTCAACTAATTGAAGATATTTAAAGTTAAAGTACTAGGTGAAAGAGTAAACCTCTATACCAGGTATGATATATTTTGTGTTAAGGGTTGGACAATATATGGGGGGGGGGGGGGGGGGGAGAGGACAAACAAGTGCTTTTTCTCATGAAAAGATAATTCACTATGGTTGAATTGTTTTTGTTAATCCTACTATAAAATACTTAAGGGCAAATTTTGTTTCTTAAAGGTACTTTGTTTTTTTCACTTATTAGAATGATTTTATCTTACTGAATTTTACAGTGCATTAGAGATACTACATTTTATATTTTCAAATATAATACTTAATACTAACTTAATATACAACATCACTTTAAAAATGTGCTTATCTTTTTTAATATGCACCCCCACCCACCACAGCTTGTTAGCTGTACACATATACACCCAGAAATGAATGTATGCATAATATTGTGTATTATGCAATGCTATTGTGCTCAATTAGTACAGGTAGTCAGGTGTAAACTTTGGCAAAACCCTGCAAAACCACACAAGATACAAATAACCAGGATAAAAACCAACAAACTAAACTATAAACTTAAAACTTCTAAAATAATACAGTTGTACATAATACACAATTCAAGTCTGACTAAAATAAGATAATCCGCAAACACTCATTAATAATGCTGCTGAGAAAACTCAATAATTGTCTTCAACTACTAAAAAAGAATTGCATAACTTTCAAAACCTAAAATTAAAACCTAATAAAAAAAAACACCTCATGCCCAAATATAACAATGTAAAGTATTTTGATGTAAAACACAAACAACAACCAGAAAACCAGCCAAGCTGGTCAAACAGAAATAATCTAAAACACAGTTAAACCAAAGGCTCTGAAGACGCTGCGGTGTAGCTCCTCACACGAGAGAAGATTAAGGGCGGGAATGAGCGTTTATTCAGATCAAAGTTGCTAATATTTTCTTCACCGGTCAGTCTGAATTGATACAAATGCTTTTAGTTACATTTTGTTAAATAAAAAGTCCACATGTAAAGGCTAATTTTAGTGGTACTAATTGACAAATAATACAATGAGTAAAACTATAAGGGGAGCTATCAGTCAAAAGATTGTCACTTACTTCTGAACTGAGGTAACTGCATAATTACACCAGACAAGCTGGGCATTGGGCTTTCTGCCACAAGAAACAACATCAAATTCCTGCCAAAACATACCAAATTCAACACATTTTATAAACTTATTTTAAAAGAATTTTTTTTGGTTGCTAACTCAAAAGTCTAAATTTTGGTTTCCTTATGTCCATGAGTTCACCCACTGCTAATGAGGGAATATTTCTCAAAACACAATCCCTCAATATGCTAAGGTTTAAGAAATAGATGAACTCTTCTTCCTGTACCCTAGGATAAATAACTATGTCTATTAGTTTTTTTAATAAACTTTCAGGCTAACAACCCTCAGTATATTATTAGTTGACATAGAAATTTAAAAATTGTGATTAAATCTGCAAAAGAATAAAACTTGTACTGATATCAAAGAACACTCACCACAGTATAAGTCATCTCTATTTCATTTTGATTGGCTGCTTGTCTGTGGCGCTTGTACCTGTTGTTCATTGTTGATTCTGTTTTGACACGTTTTAGAATACAAGCCACCTGCAGGAAAAAATTACACTTGGTTAAAACTGTGGGGTGGTCGGTTGAGGTAGTGGAGTGCATGACAATAATCCTACCTTATACTGTTTCTTTAACCCACGAAGCTATGATGGATACACCACTAGCATGTACGACTAAAAAAAGCCAAATAAAAGTCTGCACTTTCAATTGCTATGGCTTTAACAGCAAAAAAACTCCACTTTGTCAGTTATATTGAGTCCAGGTCTCCTAGTGATTTTGTTAATACTATCTACTGTTCTTCAGAAAAAAAGATAATAATTAAAATGTAAATTATTTTGATAAATTCATAATGAGAATTTGAAGACACATAGGACTGTGATTTGTATGTCTTATTTCTGAATTACACCAACCTTATGATCAGTGAGCTTGTAAACTCCTTTCAGAATGCCAGGAGTTTTAGAGTTTTTGTATCTCAACTTTTGCAGCGATTGCAACGGATCTTCAGGTGTCACAAGCATCAACAGCTGACCTGTAATTTTTAAAATTTGCAATCTGTTTAAAAAATGAATTATACAAATTCCTTTATTATTTATGCTAAATTAAATTTTGAACTATAGTAGAATTAAAACCTAACTGAATTAATTTAAAATACAAATCAAAGAAAAAATTGGTAAACATATCTTATACAAGTTAAAAAGCTGCAGAAAATGATAAAAAGCACTTACCATCAGGGAAAAATCTGACATAACGGAAGTACTCAACCAAATGAAATGGACGGTAGAAACTATCCATGCTTTCCTCACCTTGTCTTACATATGTTACTTTACTGATGTAGCATCCTGGATAGAAGGTTTTAAACTGTAAACATGGGAACATTTATGTTGATCTAACAAATTTTATTCACATTTTTTATTTAACATCACTGCACAAAGTAAAATTAAGTGCAATTTTTTAAAACTGTCTTTCCCACAAATTGTTTTTAATAACTTCACATGATTGTGAATAAAATTTGAAAAATGAAAAAAAAAATATATTTTCTACTTTGTTTATTAGATATTTAAATGAAGTGTAACTTAAAACACTCTAACTGGAGGAGCCTTAAAGCAGCAAGAGAGCCTTACCATCAAAGAGTAAATGTGGCCTCTCAATCAACATCCTTCTCCATGATCCACCATATTTCTTTAAACTCCCGACATTTATTCCCCAAACTCTGAAAATTTAAAATAAACGGTCTTTAACGTTTTATAAATTAAAAGCTAAAAAAATCAATTAAAGTGCATGCTTTTATTGTCAGAGGAGCAGACTGCTTACATAAGATTTTTATTTACATTTAATTTTTAATTAATAATTAAATTTTAGGGGGGGGGGGGGCACACATTTATAAAAGGCATACTAATTTTATGAGACAAGTTACAGAAAGTTTTTTTTTTGCAGTGGTTTTGTCAATAACTTGTCCAGATAAAAAATAAATTAAGCTTGTTGTGTATTGTTATTAAAGTTAAAATATACATTCTACTTGTCTACTAGTAGACCAAAATAAGAAACTTACTTCTCACAAGCCTTTTTCCACACTCTTTCATCCCTTGCACACACATAAAAACCTCTGCAAACCTAGATTCACAATGTAAAAATAGGGATACAAAATATTTGTATTTGAACAAATAACATATCAGACACTTAAGAATATAAAATTTTACATAATAAATAAAACCATATTTGTTTTTTAATAGAAAGTAATTATACATGCTGAAATAATTAGACTCACCATTGAAAACATCTCTAAAGATCTAAAATCCAAATCATTAGACACAACCCACTGTAGGATATAGCTGATCAATTCAATAGGCAAACAAGAAATGTGGGTCATCTGGAAAAACACACCAAGTAAAAAAAATCTGAATAAAAAATAGAAATGTAAGCTGTCTGACTAACTTAAGGTTTTCAAACTGAAATACAGGTTTAAAAAAAATACTGCTAAGCTACAAATACAGCAATGACAGCACCATAATATTGGTTAATCATATTGTTAGTTCTACAAAGTGCAACTAACCCTTTGCTCATAATCAGGCTGACACAATGCATCATCTTTTAGTCTCAGTTGTTCAAAATGAGAAAGCAGGTCTTCTTCAATCTCACTAAACATACACAAAATAGTATAGTTTAAAAGTATGTTTGATGATAATTCAATAACTGTTAAGTGTTCAAGGGTGAAAATTTTGCAGAAATGAATTTTAATATTATTAAAATTAAAGTTCTTCAATCAAGTTACAATTTTAATAATTCAGTCTTAAACTTAAATAGTTATTTATCTTAGTGACAAAAAGATGACTAACTTTACAGAAAAACAACTTAAGTATAATGATTTGCCCTCCTTTTAAAAATAAATTGATATTTAAATTACATACCTCCCTTCAACAGAACTTTCACTATCTATGCGCACTAAAATTAAAACAAAATGCTTATTATTAATTTGTATTTAAAATACTGAAAACAGAAGTTACATTCATTTTTTTCAGCAACCAGCTAAAATAACATTTACTAAATACATGCTAAGTAAGAGTTGATGATGACATACCTCTGTCCCTAGGAACTTTAGTGAAGACTGAGCCTAATCTAGACTCTATATCTGGCACCAGCTGCAAAGCTTTTCTATAATAGTAGATGGCTGTTGAAAAGGAAGGTATTATTAGTTCAACACACCATTTCTAATATTAAAACATAATTTAAATTACTAATAACATAAAATTAAAATTCTAAAACAGAAATGAAAAATATTTTTTTAAATCAGAAGTTTTAATTTAAAAAGAAAGAAAAGATATAATACTTTTAACATATATTAAATACCTTCATTTAGCATGCCATCATCTTCAGCTTGCATGCCTTGCATAAAATAAGCTCGAGCCTATTTGAAAAGGGTTTATTTGTTAAAAGACAAATAATAAAGTAAGCACATGATAAAGTGAGCTGTATATTGCATACTTATTGCTTCAAAAAAAAAAGGTGTAAAAAAGATCTAATGAAAAACATTGAATTTTTTTTAAAGGATTCTTTGTTTCATATTAGTTTATTACTGAATATTAGGGGTCATCCATTTATGACGTCCACACTGGGGGGGGGGGGTCCCGAAAAAAATGGACTTTTGCTGATGTGTATGGACTTGTATAAGGGAAATAAGTGGATTTTTGTGGACGGGGGGGTCCAAAATCAAAAATATTTGTGGACGTCATAAATGTATGACCCCTTACTGCACATTTTTACATTCATTAAGTAAAGAAATTTAATTCAGAAAAATGTCAAACACAAGAAATAAAAAATTCTGTTTTGCTACCTACCTCATTCTCCAGATCTGTTGCTTGTTTGGTTTTGTTGCTGGCTACATTTATTTCACTGTGGCTGCTCCTGGGACTCTGACCTTGACTTCCACTTTCAGGTCTTTTCTGAAGTTCATTTTGCCATTGCTGGCGGAAAACTTCTAGCTAAAGTGAAAAAAAAAAGAACCAATGTTATCAAATATTTAGCAAATATTAAGATCTTAATAGATGCTATCAAGATCAAATTTTAAAATGTTATAGAGAAACTAATTGCCAAACTGTCAAAACAAACGGGTAAAATTTCATTCAGACCATTATATTTACAAGAGTTCAACATACCTGATCATTCACATTACTATTCCTCCCATTTTGATTACTGATGCCTTCTTTGCTTTCATCAGCTACCCCATTGTTACTGAAGAGAGAATCAATCTCCTCATCAGTACCAAGCTCTGCTGGGTCTACATCATTTTCACTTTCTAAAGTGGTGTTGAGAGCTTTGTCTTCCTCTTGGTGGTCCTTTAGAGAAGTACTAAAATCCTAAAAAGATAAATTTCAATGAATACTTGGAGTAGAAAATTATTTTATAAAGCTAACTAGCACAAATATACCTAGACTAAAAATTGGGTTCTAATTTTTTTAACACTAGAGTTAGGATAAGCTGTACACTGCTTGTGACACTAAGCCATCAAAAAGCATAGTTTCATTTCCTATTGAACTGAAAAAAAACAGTACGGTAACTACTTTTCATTGTTTTTTATCTTCTTCTTCTTTGTTCCTGAACATAATATTGGACAGACTTTCCTCCAATACAATTAAGTATTATGTGTAAACTAGCTATGCGCCATGCCATATAGGCACTGCACTCAAATTTCAGCCTGCTTTTCTTTTGGATTTTCCTTCCATAGCCTTTGACCATACAAGAACAAACAACAAGGCAGCAGTTTTTTGGAATTCTCTTTCCTAGATGGGATGCTGTCACCAGCTATTAAGCCTCATCTGTCCGGGGTTTAAACTTGGGACTTTTCAGTTTAGCAACAATGAGCTTTACCAACTTGACTATGATAACCGCTGCTTAGTTCTGAATAAGACTTCTTTTTTTTCTTTTCTATATTATATTTGCTCTATGAAAACCAGCTGCTATTATTACTGAATCTCATTGTTAATGTGATCATTATCATATTTTAAGTGGTGTTACTATGTATGCCTATACCAAATATATTTGATTTTCTGTTTATGATAAATAAAAAGAGGTAGGCCCTAACTCATTAAAATGAATACAGAGGTGTAACAAAAAATGGTACATTTTTCTCAAATCAGATAACAGGGAGCATAATCAAGTGACCACCAAAGATAAAGTAAAGCAAGAATTTTTTTATTTTCTAAATTAAACTGTGTTTATGTTGTTTCATGTTTGGACACCATGAAGTGTAGTAATGGTATAGGGAACTGATAAAATGTGGTAACCAAGTCAAAATAGAATTATACAATCTAGATCTAGTTTAATTTAAGTTACATTATCATTAGGCCCCTAATCACTTGAATTAATGACACCCTTTTCTCTTATCATAAATGCCAATGAACTTGTTTTAATCTCTTTTACTTAATTTGAATCATCTCAATGTATTAAAATATAAAAATAACCATGTTAAAGTTATGTATTTTTTTAACAGCACCTCTACCCACTACTACTACCTACACCCAGAAGATCTATTCTAGTATGTAGTATTGGCTAGTAATTATTATGTAGTGTAGGCCTAAATTTTTTTAAAATGTAAATTAGAAATCATCTAGATCTAGTTTAATCATGATTAATCTAATTTTCTAAGGTTAGTTAAATTATTTAATAAATATAGTTACTAGTGTCCTTATGGCTTATTCATTCTGTGTGTAACTGCACGTGTACTGCTGTGTAATTCAATTGTGTAGTAGATCTAGTAATAGTATAGTAATAATAGTATAATACTAGTGTTGTGGGTAAAATCTTAGTTTAGCGTCGTAAATTCGGCCAAAACTAGTAATGTAGGAGAGAGTGAATTATTGAATATGTCATTAAATATGAGTTTATTTTTGTATATTTTGATAAAATATTATAAATAATTGAATGATAAATCACCATTTATGGTTAAATCAATTTAAATATCCTGAAATTAATTTTTATCAACCCTGTTCGAGATAGTAAATTTGCTATTAAAAACAGCAGCCATCTTAAGAAAATGTTATTTAGAGTAGCTTCCCTTTCATTTATATTTGTATGAAAATGTATTCAAATATGATTGTCTTGTTGAATAGTCCGTATTACAAAGCATTTTTTTTTTAAATTCTGCTCTTTAAAAACTGAATTTCCTAACAAACAACTTTATTAATTCTAGAAGCATTGTGAGATGCAACTTGTATCAATGTATTAAATCACGTTTGTTTTTTTTTACTAATGTTTATTTGATCTTACTATTACTAGATCTATATTATAGTATATAGTTTGAGTTTTTCTTATTGTTTGAATGTTCACTATTTTCATTTCAGGTTTTTCTTTTCATCAATTAGTGATTCTATCGTAACTTATGAAATTTTTTTACTTCTCTTTACCTTAATTAAACCCAAACCTCCGTTATATTTTTGTTGTCAATGTCACAAGTCATAATGTAAAAAATTACGCTTCACTCTGCCTTATCTAAGATATCTAACCATAATTTTGACAACATTAAATGTTTGTCATCATTCATATATACAGAGAGACAAAATGTATTATCCACCAGCTTCCCTCTAAAACATCATCTAAAACAATCAGCCATTCCACCCCTTAAGTGCGTGTTGTCATTATGGTCGATCTCAAGTCTTCACCTGTCAGACACATTTTGGTTATCCATTCAGTGGCGTAGGTAGGGGGGTTAGGGGGGATCATATCCCACCCCCCCATAGGCCCCTCGGTATATATATGAGAGGGGGGGGGTGCAAATCGAAAGTTTGAAGGGGGGTGCAAATCAAAAGTCTGACGGGGGGGGGGGTGCAAATCAAAAGTCTGAGGGAGGGTACAAATAGAAAGTTTGAGGGGGGTGCAAATCAAAAGTTTGTCCCCGGGTAAAAATTGGAACCCCCCCCCCCCCCCCCTTGAGACGATCCTGGCTACGCCACTGTATCCTTTTTTGTCAAATTGTCAATATCAAGTACCCAAGTGAGTGATATGGGGTTGTCCATTAATGATGTCACATATGATTTGCTACGGGAGTGAGTGAAGATTTGTGACGTCAACTCAGGCGGCTCCGCAATTTATGACTTGTCGGTCTCATGAAAGGAGGTGAACGGGGAAAAATACCTAGGTGGTTGATGGAGAACCTCTATAATGCTTTGTTCAATCAAAATAACGATAAATAAGCATTAGTATACGTATACCTTGCTTAAAACGAATCATCACAAGTGTTGCAAGCCTGCTAGTTTAAGACATTTGGCAAAACGGCCTCAACATATTATCCCCGTCAAAAAGGCTTGCCACCAAATGCCTGCCGACGAATAAGCCGTGTCTAATGCGGGCGTTAGGAATACGGCCATTAGCATGGGCCGCGTTAGAGCACCACTAGGCTATCGCGCTTTGTAAGATGACGTAAATACTTAATTCAATTTCGCTAAACTGCGCGAAAATTTAGTAATCTTCCATCGTTTGAGGAAATTTATTTTCTTGGACTCAAATTGAAATATCATGTTGACTGTCTGGCTCTTAATTTCCGAATATCACTTTTAATGTATCAAGATTCAGAACTACAATGTACTTTAATATAAGTGTCATCTTATCGTTTATTGTGCTTTTTATAAAGCGCAGAGCAGCTTCAAAATCGGACGGCCATCCTGTTTTCACCAAGCTTCTTTTGGAGCTTAATATGGGTAGTCTAGTTCTATACGGTGAGAGCTTAATACATTTTTTAAGGGCCGAAAGTCTCAAGACCGCAAGCTTGCAGAAATAACCACGTATGTTTAAATGGACGAGTGATAGATGTGTGAGGGGCTGTTTAATTGAACACCAACATAAGTAATCAAATTAAACGTCGAGTAAGCGTCAAAAAGGCAGTGTTGGTTGTTTTTTTTTAAATAAAATTAGCCTAACGGTCGGCGAGAGTGTGACGACACACTGTCGCATTTTTTATAAAAAATAATGCTATCTAGATCCAGAAACTGAATTTAAATTCTAGCCCTAATGACGTCACGTGCGAGCGTCAACTCGGTGAGGATGTGCTAAGTGGGGGAATGAAAAAGGTGGGGTTCAAGAAATGCGACTCAGCAAGCTTTTTACATTTCTTGACCCTTCTTAATAGTTCTATCGTCCCCACTGAGAAAATGGATCACCAATGAATGACGTGTCATACTTCTACAGCTGGTCTTTATCCCACAAACATCCCGTTTTCACGAAAAAAAAACCCTGACCCGTCTCCAAAATCACATCGCTGAGTTCTACTCAACCTCTCCCCACCACAAATCACAATTTCTATCTGAAACAATATGTTCATATGTTTTTTCTGTAATAATGCACGCTGTCATTACTATCTTAAGAGCGACGTCATTTATGAGCAATCTAATATTAATTTGCTTACTGCAAATAAAGTGTTCAAAAGTTCGACCTCCCAACAATTGTTGTGGTCTTGGATGCACACTATTAAGTCTGAAAAGGTCTATTAGTCATTCATGTCAACTATATTGAAAAAAAAAGAAAAATTACTATACAGGGGGTCATCCATAAATGACGTCACGCTTTTTTTTGACGATTTTACCCCCCCCCCCCTCCCCTCCGTCACATATCACAAAAAGCCAGACCCCCCCCTAAAATGACGTCACACCTCAGCCTACAACCCCCCTTCAAATTTTGAATTTTTTTTAAACAGCTATATTTTCCAAAATCTTGTCTGAACTCTGTCAAAATAGAGTATTTTAATCAATTGTTATTACAATGTATTAAAACAGTTTTCCAAAACGCAAAATAACGTCTAAAATTCGTTTTCTAACATTGCTTTTTTATAATGCAAAAGTGTGACGTCGCACCATCTGAACCCCCCCCCCCCCCCCTCATCACACACCGTCACAAAATTACGACCCCCCCTCCCCCCTACGAGTGTGACGTCATTTATGGACGACCCCCGGGCATATATTAAAACAATACAAAACAATCATATTAAACCACAAAATCAACACAAAAGACATGCGAATAGACAATTATTCCAGGGAAACTACTCTATTATTGTTTTTGAAACATGGCCGCTGCTTGTATTTACTCATTGTTGTCTCGAACGGGGTAGTTTAAAGTTTATTCCAGGATATTTATGACTGGTTTGGTCTTGGATTGTGATTTGTTATTCAATTATCTGTTATATTATGTAAAATATGACATAAATATGGCCAAATGAAAGAAATATTCATTAGTTACCTTCATCGCACATTACTAGCTACGTTGGAATTTACGACGCTAAACTAAGATTTTACCGTGTTGTGTACTGTGCACACTAGTACACTACTAACTAGTTTTCATGTGTAATACTAATGTGTAACCTGCCCAGTGCCCTGCTGTTGACTGTGTTATTGTGTACTGTGACTGTAACGGTGCTCAACAAAACATTGTCATTATTCGTATCAATAGTTTATTTTAGCCAATCCTTTTACTCTTTTCGAAAATATATCTTTTTATTACCATTATACTTGATGCACAATGTAAAGTTCAAACTGTTAGTTCTCTGAAAGAAAAACAAACGACTAAACCAAAATACATTCTGGCTCGTCTTTCGGCTGCCATTTTACCTAGATCTAGATTGTTATGAAGTTATCGAATACTTTTAGCTGGCGTGATTAGAGCAGTGGCGGTTTGGAAGGAGGGTTGGCTAGTACTATGTAGGCTACCTCTCACTATTGTACAAATCTAGATCTAGATCTAGATTTAGATCTAGTAGGTTAGAGAGTTAAATTTCTCAAATCTTTAGTCGTCCGACTGGAGGCATCAATAGAAATAGTACACCCACTATTTGAGAGGGTATATGAGGAGGAGGAAATAGCCCTAGGGGTCATCCATAAATGACGTCACGCTTTTTTTGACGATTTTAACTCCCCCCCCCCCCTCCGTCACACGTCGTCACAAAAAGCCAGACCCCCCCCCCCTCTAAAATGACGTCACACCTCAGCCTACAACCCCCCTCAAAATTGCATTTGAATTTTTTTTTAAAACATCGATATTTTTCTAAAATCTTGTCTGAACTCTGTCAAAATAGAGTATTTTAATCAATTCCTATTATAATTTATTTAAACAGTTGTCTAAAACGCGAAATAACGTCTAAAATTAGTTTTCTAACATTGCTTTTTTATAATGCAAAAGTGTGACGTCGCACCATCTGAACCCCTTCCCCCACCCCCCTCATTACACACCGTCACAAAATTACGGACCCCTCCCCCTACGAGTGTGACGTCATTTATGGACGACCCCTTGGCAGTGTAGATCGAGAGATCCCCTAAAAAGCTCATATAAATAGCCTACAACTTAACAACACCACGGCATTCGAAAGATAATAGTTAACATTAAGGGCAGCATTCAGATGCCCCCCCCCCCCCCATCCCCGCTCCACTTTCTTCCAGTAGGAAATGTACCCTACGGACTTCATTGGATTCGTTGAAAGAAAAAACCCATTTTGTCTAAAACCTTGTGTTCCTATCACATCACCACCGGATTCAGAAGAATACACACACACACACACACACACATATATATATATATATATATATATATATATATATATATATATATATATATATATATATATATATATATATATATATGTGTGTGTGTGTGTGTGTGTGTGTGTAGTGTGTGTATCCTTGGTCTATTATAGACTTGCATGTTTTAGTTTTAACATTAACTTAAATTGGCACCGCAGTCTAGAAAGACGGGTAGATAGACGCGCATTGTGGAGGATGTTTGTGCTTTGTACAGTATGTGACTATGGTCCATAGTATAGTATAAGCTATAGTACTTATAGGCTCTAGACTCCACATGCAAATAAGTTGAGCACCTCATCTAGAAATCTCGAATCCTAGTGTATGCATGTTTTGTTGGGTTGTTTCGTTTAGGTCTATTGCTGATTTATTTACTTTCTAAATGTTTTTTTTTTACAACGGGAAGTTAGGGGGAAGTTCTCAATAATTATATTATTTGTTTCTAAAGAATAAACATCCAGATAAACTTTTATTTGCTAGAAGTACGTTGTCATAATAAAAATGTGATTTGGGTCACATTAATTACAGAGTAGTACCAAATTTTGCCGAGCAATACTTTCAATTTTAGCTGAAGCTGAATTAGGTTAAATAAAAT
This sequence comes from Physella acuta, assembly GCF_028476545.2. Lineage (NCBI taxonomy): Eukaryota > Metazoa > Mollusca > Gastropoda > Physidae > Physella > Physella acuta. The sequence continues at coordinate 44,732 of NW_026733560.1, forward strand.
GTTTTGTTAGTTAAACAAATGGCATGATACAAGCATATTTTATTTAAAATCTAATTACTAATTTAAAAATATTCTTCGTTAGCCTTTGAATCGTCCGTAAATTATGTTACGCAGTTTTTGTCACTTGGAGCGGTATACGACGGTTCAACCACCCCCCTCCTACCCCAACTACTTTTGCATTTTTTTTTTTGTAACATTCCTCTACCCTATTTTTTATGTATTATTTTTACACGACATGAAATTGTAAACAAACATTTTACGATTTTCTTCGTGGTGTCCAGCCCTAAATGGTGTCACCTGATGCGGACCGCACTACCAGCACCCGCCAGCTGACACTACTGATACTTATTACTTAATGTACCAGGTCCGAAAGGGTAACTTTTTTTTAAAAAAGGAAAAATGTTATCAGATGGGAGGTAAAAAAATATCTTGACTTCATTTATCGTCGTTTAGGTCCTAATTATATCGTGATGATTGCAACACTTGTCTTGGAATCGGTAACTAAATTATTGCTTTTTTTTCTTATTGTCATTTCTTCTGTTGTTTCAGTATTGTTCGCTTTATTGCGTAGCAATATTTTATTACGACTTTGTAATACTTAGATCTTAATTGTGCCTTTGGGTAGCGAAATAAATAAAGGGAAAATATTATAATATTATTTTTTTCTTCTTTTTTATAATACTAAATGTTTCAGCAATTAGTATGACCAGACAACTTTGCATTAGTAAACATTAAACATGGAAGAATTTTACCCTGCAACAGGATCGTAAACCAAAACAGCAAGGTGGGCTCATAAATTGGCTGTAATTGCTTCTTTAATTATTGTATTAGAAATATTATTTCGTAACTTTTTATTTATTTAGATCTAGAATAGATCTAGTTTAGTGATAAAATAATGTGTTAGGCCGTCAGACTATCTTTTTCTGAATTTCAATCAGCTGAGCTTGGAGTGTTCAGCAGCTAGATCTAGTTCCAGTTCAGCTCTTAAAACACAAATTTTAATTAGTTTAGGGCCTAAAGTTAGTAAAATAGGCCTAATAATAGGCCATAAGCTAATAGCCTAAAGGTCTAAATAAAATTTAGGCCTAAGGAAGCCTAACTATTTTGCTACTCTAAAATTAGCCTACTAATTTTAAATGACATAAAATGATAAATGTCTTAAATGAGTAAAATGAGTAAAAGTTAAAGTTAAATGATCAAAATCTAAAAATTCTAAATTGTCTAAATTCTACTTTCTAGATTGATAATAGGCAATAGGCCTAACTAGTTTAATTAATTGGATCTAAAATCTACAGACTACTTCAACTTCCTTTAGGGCCTACGTTTGTAATAAACTTTAAATAAAGTGCTGGTGTCAAGACAAAGTTGTACACTAATGAACACCTAATCTAGCAGCTAAAACATCTTATTTACAGTTTAAAATAGGCCTATGCATACATTTTCTAATTTTAATGCCTTGCATAAGAATGCCTTAGGTTACATTAAAATTGGATTCAATAATTTTTACTTTATTAATGAGATCACTGATTTTTTTAGAGAACTTTTTTTGTAGTCATTAAAATCACATTTATACTGTAGCCTACACAGTGGCCTATCAAATTAAATTTAAAATGCTGCTAAAGCAAAAAAAAAAAACAACAAATAAATATAAATAGGCCTATAGGGCTAGTTCCTATGTTAAATAAAACATTTTAAAAAATTGAAAAAAAAATATGTTTTTTTTTTTTTTTTTACAAAACCTGGTGAGTGTACATTTAATTATTTTAATGCACACTCATTGTGCTGTTAATCTAATGTAATTTTCAAGTTTTAGGCCTAATTAATTTTTTCCCCCCTCAGGTGATTTGACTTGATTGGCTGAAATGCTGATGATGAATAATCTAATAATAAAGAGCTCAATTGCCTTTATGCTGATCTTTTCTTGTAGCTCAGCAGGTTAGTGCTCAACTATAAAATACATTTATTTTACATATATCTTGATATTTTCCACTAGTGGTACTCTAATGTTTACTCAAAATGGTCTTACATATTGAGTTTATGAGTTATGATAAATGCATTTTCTGAACTGCGGTTAATTTTCTGTGTATCTCAAACACGAGAGAGCTCAGGATAAGCTAAGATTTTTAGATATAAGTGAGTGTACATTTTAGTAGTGCTCTCAACCCTAAAAAGTACTGGGTTCAAAACCATTTCCTTAGCACTTCTAAAGTACTGCGTTTAGATCAATTTTAACTTAAATTTTAATATTTTGTTTTTGATATAGATAATAAATTATAAAGGAGGCCCAATCAAAGTTAGATTTTTACTTCTTAAACTTTTTTTTCTTCACACAACACTTATGTATGGTTGCTCCTTTTAGATCATTTAGTTACTGCACTTTTTCTCTATAATTCTTTGCATCTTTATAATATTTCAGATGATGTTCCAGCAGATGTTCCAGCAGATATTTGTGAAATTATAAATGCAGATAAAATTCCTTTGGATTCACCTAAATCTTTACAGGAAATTAGTAAACATATATTTAAATCTCACCTCCCAAAACTTGGAGCAGATTCTGGAAATTTTACTAAGGTATTGTATTTCATAACATTTTTAACAAAATCTTTTCATCTGGTTGTGTAGTGTTTTTTTTCCTAATCTATCTAGTGTGGGCAGGACATTGCCCCCCTGCCAATAATTCTCTGCCCAAAAAACTGCAGTAGGTCATTACATTTTTACTAGCTTATACTAGGGTAATAATAACAGCACAACGCCTTCACAGACGTCCACCCTGATTTCCCTTTTCCCCCAACCCATGATGTAATGTAGACCGCCACAGAACAACATGTTTTCTTGGGTGTCTGTCCCTGGGAGAGCCCTCCCCATGCATGACTCACACCACCGCACTTGCGAAGACAAAGTGACTAAACCGATGACAGAAGGAGGGAATGACACACTACCTGGTGGCTTGTATAGATTTGACGCTAAACCCTTTATATATTCCTTGAGCCCATTTTATTGAATGCCTAGATGGCGGATAATTAGTGGGGGGCAGGGGGGGGGGCTGTAAGATGCTAGGCTGCTGTCTATCTCTGGCCTATGATTAGTGTTGCATTAATAGCTCATAAATATATACACACTCAAAGGTACAGTTTCTGAATAACAATGTATACACCTAATCCCAATTTGTTTTTATTTGAGACTCATCGTTAGTCTAAAACTTGCACACTGCAGTTTTTAAAAAATAAAGACTGTGGTTTTTACACATTTACACTGTCTACTAACATCTTGCTTCAGTTTATAAATTGCTGACCTAAAGTCAATCCCTGCTACTTTTGTTTTAGCTGACACTGGTAAAAAGATCATCAAATGTGGATACAAACTAAAATTTAAAAGTAGAATAAACCTTGTCAATGTCCACCATACTCCCTATTCTATTGTTCCATGTTCAAAACTAATCACATCTTAAAATTTATATTTGTTTTGATGTGCTGTTAATATTTTACCCTGTATCTTTGACTTGCATGTAGGTAGAGGTTGACGCCAATGGCTGGGAAAATTGCCTCGGACTATGTTGTAACATAGACAATTGTGATGTTGCATTTTTCACGTTATCCAAGTGTTTCCACATTCATTGTAAGGATATTGACAGCTGCCAGCCAGTTCCTTCTGATGCTCCCAAGCATAATGATACGTACATGATCATCCGATGTAAGTTCCACTTTGTTTTATTAGTTTTCTCTGCCTCTTGTAAAACATTAGCAGGACTAACTCGTCTTTATTTTTTTAACTTTATCCGCCATGCTGAACTAAGCTCAGTCCCATAACTCTTACAGTAGAATCATCATCATTATCTTTGCCTGTTCAGATAGAGTAAAGTTTACATGTTTCAATAGGGCTGGTAAGTAGGCCACCAACCAGTTCTACCGCTCAATAAAACCTGCATGAGCCATAGAACTGATTGTTGACCTACTTACCAGCCCTATTACCTTAGTATTTAGAGGCCTATGGGGGATAGTGTTGTCAGCATTATGTTTCCCTAAAGTGATTCAGCTACTCATCAGAGCTGGGTGTACTCAGCAACATTCTACAGACTCAAGCCTGAACTTAATAGTTACACGTTAACAGTCACAAGCTCTGTTATTCAACCAGAAATACTGGTAAAAAAAATATACCAAAACAACTTAATATGGTTCTCTTTGTCAAGCCAGCAGCTTTATAAGAATAATTTTCATTTTTCTCTTGGTATGGTCTCATGTGTGAAGTTAAAAGTGTCCTATACCTTGATTTGATGTTTTCCTCAACACCTAAGAATCCATTCTTCATCCCCACAATACAAATATTGCAACCAGTAGTTACATCCTCCCACCCCCACCCCCTTCTATCATTCACACTCACTCTATCTATACTGCTACCAGAAGGATAACACTATCATCCAAACTCCCCTCCCCCCTCAGATCACTAGCAGAAATTTGTGTTTTAATCTTGGATGATGTAATTTTACTAATGGTGGGGGGGGGGGGGGGGGGGAGAGTGAAAATGTCACTTCTGCATTTTAATTAATGCTCCTTTGTAAAACTAAGTTCTAGATCTGTATATTGATGCAGTATTTTAAATTGATAAGCAGGCTGCTCACATAAATTTCATTGTGGGTTTACTGCTAGCTTAGTTTTATGCTTCAGCCTTGTGTCAGTTAATTGTTTTATAGGTAGTAAAACTAGTATTCATTGCTAGTGGGTCTCTTGTTAGTAACTTACTGTGGTACAGTTAGGTTAGATGTCAGTTTAGGGTTCCTTTTGTATAGGTCTGCTTTGTAATGGACAATTGTGTGGTATGGCCATAGTTTCTTCCAGGCATCTCTTCCGGGGGGGGGGGGGGGGTGCAGAGCCCCCAGAAGAAAGTCAGATGATGACGTGTGTTGCATCTTGTGATGACGTGTGTTGCATCTTGTGATGACGTGTGTAGTGTCAGGTGATGACGTGTGTAGTGTCAGGTGATGACATGTGTAGTGTCAGGTGATGACGTGTGTAGTGTCAGGTGATGACGTGTGTAGTGTCATGTAATGACGTATGTAGTGCTAGGCGATGACGTGTGTTGGGTCAGGTGATGACGTGTGTTGTGTCAGGTGATGACGTGTGTAATGTCAGGTGATGACGTGTGTTGCGTCATGTAATGACGTGCGTAGTGCCAGAGGATGACGTGTGTTGGGTCAGGTGATGACGTGCGTAGTGCCAGGTAATGACGTGTATAGTATCCAGTGATGACTTGTGTAGAGTAAAGTTAGCCTTTTTTTTTTTATTCACGTTCATATTCACGTTCGATATGTACATCTGTTTGTCTTTGAATCAGAATAATGAAAATAGAATAAACCGGAAACACGTCTCATACCCAAACTTCCTGTCTTTGACGTTGGTCTTCTTCAGTCTTGACCTAGCTTTTAAAAGTATGACCCACGTCTTACTCTAATGTAACGAATATCACTCACTATTTTTTATATGGTTGTTTATTGATTATGATTGTTTATCTCCAATATTTTAAACACATTCATGACGTTTAATAGACGTGGAAGGTTACATTGATTGTTTTGTCCTGTCGTCTGCGGCCTTAGTTAGACGCACTGTCCTCTCTAATGAACCCGAGTTAGTCGATCCTTGCGTCTGTTTAGGGGTGAGATCACGAGAGGGATTCGTACATCCTTGTAGCGAGTTTACATCTCACAACAAATACTTCATGCAAACATTTATATGCTTTCCCCGCGTTATATACTAGTAGCGTGCTTTGGGTCAAAACCAGTGGCGTAGTGAGGTCGGGTGTCACCCGGTGCGGCACTTAATGGTGTCACCCCCCAGAGGCATAGAGACCCTTCCCAGGGACAAACTTTCAAATTTTCGATTTGCACCCCCCCTCAAACTCTCGATTTGCACCCCCCCCCCCTCAAACTCTCGATTTGCACCCCCCCTCAAACTCTCGATTTGCACCCCCCCCTCAAACTCTCGATTTGCACCCCCCCCCCTCAAACTCTCGATTTGCACCCCCCCCCCCCCCCTCAAACTCTCGATTTGCACCCCCCCCCCTCAAACTCTCGATTTGCACCCCCCCCCTCAAACTCTCGATTTGCACCCCCCCCCCCCTCAAACTCTCGATTTGCACCCCCCCCCCCCCTCAAACTCTCGATTTGCACCCCCCCTCAAACTTTCGATTCGCACCCCCACCCTCAAACTCTCGATTTGCACCCCCCCTCGAGTTTTTCTCTGTATATTTTGCTATTTTTTGCCTTGGTGTCACCCCCCTAAATGGTGTCACCCGGTGCGATCCGCACCCCCCACTTCGCTACGCCCCTGGTCAAAACAATGCTCCCTAATCTTTCTAATCTATACTGCTTTTGCACTATTTACATTAGATATAATAGGGCGTCCATAAATGGCAAAGTGCCCCCTTGGACGATTTCCGTTAGCACCGTCGTCACAAATTGCCACAAAGTTTCTAATCCCCCTCCCCCACACAGTAACTATACTTTTAACTAAAGTAAGCATGTTATAATCGATTTTGTCCTTTAAAAAAAAATCCTACGTCTCACCATCATCATAAACTGTCATCTCCAGTGGCGTCACTATGTCACGTGTCACCCGATGCGGTAACTGAGGTTGTCATACCCCCTCCCCCTCCAAATTTTTTGTTTTTTTAGTTTGGTGTCACCCATCTCCCCCTAATATTTTGTTATCTTAATTAGATAAAACATTGTTCTGGCACTACATTTCACGATTTTTCGGCTTGATGTAACCCTATATGGACCACACCCCCACCCCTCCTTTATCACGCCGCTGGTCACTATCATCATAAACCCTGAGCTCACCCCATCCCCCAGCTGTGTGATGACATTTAAGGCCGACCTTCTAACAACGTATTTAAAATAATAGTAAAAAATGTGAGGAAATGTACAAGTGCAAGGGATGATTGTGTGAATGTAGCTTCAAGCACAAATGAAATAGAACTTCAAATCGGCTTCTTTTTGTTTCGTGGCAACCATTCATTAAATGTATTGTTACTTGAAGAGATGTTTCTGACACTGTGCTTCAGTGTGGGAACCTAGGCTAGGGATCATAGGGAGTGACAAGAGCTCTCTCTCCCTCTCTCCTCTCTCTCCCATCTTTCTCCTCTCCTCTCTCCCTCCCTCCCTCCCTCCCACTCTCTCTCTCTCTCTCTCTCTCTCTCTCTCTCTCTCTCTCTCTCTCTCTCTCTGTATATGTTCATTACCGGCTCAAGCTTTTTGTTCATTAACCAGTCAGATTGGAACCCACAATGCCAGACGCTAGACACGTGATTTCCACCAGACTTTTTAAAATTCATTCTCCAGTGCATCACATCAGCTTGCTTAGACATGAGGGCTAGTTCGGCCAGGGAATGACCTACGGTCGAACCCGGGTTTCGAACTCGTGACTTTCGAGTTAGCAGGCGCGCACTCCACCGCCGTCACTAATGACGTGTACCCCATAGTCTTAATACAATACGTTCACACACGTTGGTATGCTTATGAGATCTAACACGGAAGTCTTGAGTTGGATCCCACACTAGAGTCTTACAGACATTCATGAGTCCACCCAGCTCTGATGGGTACCTGACTCAAGTTAGGGAAACAAAGGCGGCTGGGCATAGTGCTGACCACACTTTTCCCTTGTATGCCGAGGTCATTGAAACAGATATACTCTACTTCCTCTGATACGTACGTGGAATGGACCTACACTGCAACACAGAACCCAATCTCCCACCACCGAGATATCATTATAATTTTTCACGATTTATACCCGTATATACATAAGTGGTATAGCACTGTAGTGTAGCAGAGAATGAAGACTCCCATCACGTAGAGATATATTTACCGCTTTTTTGATTTGTATCAGTAAATAATTTGTAATTGTATAAAAACGAACGGTGTAGCACTACAGTGTAACACAGACCGAAGACACCCACCCCGTCAAGATATCTTTACCATTTCTTGATTTGTACCAGTAAATGTGTACCAACGTGCCAGTGTTTCTTCTAGACTCTTGTCTCGGGGGGGGGGGGGGGGGGGGGGGGGGGCACTTGATATTTTCGAGGGGGTGGACATTTTCCAGGGGGTGAGGGCGGACACTGGTAAAAGTATATGTTTTCTATATAGAGCATCCCCCCCCCCCACACACACACCCCTGAAGAGATGCCTGGAAGAACCTCTGACATGCAAATGAATGGTATAGCATTATAAAAAAGCACATAATGAAGACTCCCACCCCGTCAAGATATCTTTACAATTTCTTGATTTGTATCAGTACATGATTTGTAATTGTGTAAAAACGAACGGTGTAGCACTATAGTGTAACTATCCCGTCATGACATCTTTACCATTTCTTGATGTGTACCCTTAAATGTGCCAACGTGTACATAGTGTACATACGTTATATCGCAACGCAGTGTAGTATAGAACGAAGGGAAAACCCCCACCCTACCCGATCAAGATGTCACCACTTTCTTAATTTGCACCGGTGGAGTGAAGGCCTCTCAAGCCTGAATTCCGTCACATCGTGTCGAGAAATCCCGTATGTTTCGATTCCATTTGTACCCAATTAAATGAAATCAGCCGAGCAGTCAAGCGTGAAGCCATTAGTCAGTTTACGACACAAGTAGTGAACACAATCTTTGTTCAACTCACCCATACGTGATGGCTTTTGAATGAGGTGGGAGGGGGGGGGGGGGCTAAGATAGTTTCACTGGTCTTGGAAATGTAACTAACACACAGGAGCTCTGTGTCAGTTCATTAAAAAGCCAAGCAGACAGAGGCGTCGCGAGGGGGTGCGGGGGGTGCAGACCACACCGGGTGACACCATTTACGTGGGTGACACCAAGACAAAAAAATCACAAGATATATAGAATAAATATGTTTTTTTTGCCAGTTCAATTAATGGTTAATTAAAGTTAAAAAGTATTTCAAGTAAATAATTACGATCCCGACAAGGGAGGAAGGGGTGTACCCCTTGACGTAAAGATGCAAACTAAAGAGAAAACAATGCTACATCCAGCTGTTTTAACAACCGACTATAGAAAAACATCATTAGTATTAAATGTGAACACTTCAAAGCTTTTACCGGGGGAGGGGGGTGACACCAACTGCAAAATTTTAAATTAGAAAAAAATACGGGGGGGGGGGGATGCCGCACCGGGTGACACCCGACCTAGCGACGCCACTGCATGTAGATACTAGAACTATCCCTATAAATTATCACATTATCATATTAGTAAGATGTATACGGTTAAATAGAACAAAATCAATAATGTTATTACTATACACCCTCACCACATTTCTAATTTGAAAAATGATTTAAATTATATTTGCTACATATAGTGAGCTCTAGATTACAGTATAATGGGAAATAACTGCGTATCTGTGACAGTGGTAAAATTGTTTTTTTTTTAGACTGAGTAGCCTAGTGGTGAGTTGGATATTGATGAGTGTTGATATATCGCTACCTACAGTCCAAAACTTAATGTTTAAAACCGTCTTTTCCAAACGTCACTGAGCTTACCTTGCTTTTTCCATGAAATCTAATATTATATCCAGACATGAATAACCATTACCCATATTCATAGTTTTCAAGACATCTATTCTATGGGTGAGCTTCTATATCTCTGCTACTGAATGAAAGTACGTCGTATGTTTACTATGAGAATCTATGTACCAGCTATTGAATGAAAGTACGTCGTATGTTTACTATGAGCATCTATGTACCAGCTATTAAAGTACGTCGTATGTTCACTATGAGCATCTATGTACCAGCTACTGAATGAAAGTACGTCGTATGTTTACTATGAGCATCTATGTACCAGCTATTAAAGTACGTCGTATGTTCACTATGAGCATCTATGTACCAGCTACTGAATGAAAGTACGTCGTATGTTCACTATGAGCATCTATGTACCAGCTACTCAAGTACGTCGTATGTTTACTATGAGCATATATGTCCCTGCTACTACAGGAGAGTATGTCATATCTTTACTATGAGCATCTATGTCCCTGCTACTTAATGAAAGTATGTCGTATGTTTACTATGTCCCTGAGAATACAAGCCTAGACTATTTATATCAGGTACGTCACGTTTTGTCACGGCCATTGATCGTGTAAACACACATCAATGCTACATCATCCTAATAAGTGCAAAGTATATGAGAAAGTATGGTGTAGATATAGTACTTATATAAACACCGGCTTTCGAACCAGAGAATATATTGCCATTTTTTTTAGCAATCTGATTTAACCACGTACAAAGCGTGTACTACACCGTGTTTCAATACGCGATGAAACCAGAGTTTAATCTACAATACAGGCCAATGAATATGTGTGTGTAGTCGTAGATCAATGTCAATTAAATTACCACTTTTAACCGTTGATGGCATGCTTTAAAAGCTGCAGCAGTTAAGCTGGACGTTAACAGCGATACAAATCAAGGGGCCGCCAATTTTTAGGTGACCCTAAACTTTGTCCCTTAATTGTGATAAGGATTTTTTTTTCTTTTTTTTTTTCGTCTAATTAAATTAACAGCTCCCCGCTAAGCTAAGAATGCAAATATGGGTTCCTTAATCGCGCGGGCCTTTTCAGAGGCCGTTCTTTTTATCACTAGACATATTTTCGGAGGCCCCTTAATTGCGACTCGTATTTAATATGTATTAATATATATTATATTTCCAAATATAACTAAGCAATGTTATAGTGTGTTGGGATGGGGGGGGGGGGGTGCTGTAAAATTCTCCCTATTTTACTGCCCTCTAGTTTTTTAGTCTTAGTTATATTATGTTTATGTATCATATTGCGATACTACCTTTAGATTGTCTTGTTAAACAAACGGAGTCTATGTCGTTCTTTCATTTCTTGCGTAGTACTATTATGTGTGTTACATTAACCAAACAACATATTTATAACTACTGTCAAACATTGTATGCTGTACTTTCATTCTTTCATTTCTTATGTAGTCCTATTTAAATATTTTTTGCATTTGTGTTACATTAACGAAACAAAATATTCATAACTACTGTCAAACATTGTTAGCCGTCATACAAAAATCAGAAAAATTCTAAAGCAGCTGGTTCATTTAATGGGCGAGTCATCGATTAGGTGATCGATATTTCCCCTGGTGTTGATTTAACGCTGCCTGGCCCTGTGATTTAAGTCTTAATTTTTACAGGCCAGCTGGATGCTGAAAGGCCGTCGGGGTGAGGGGGTTGTTCATTGGTTGAAAATGTACAGCCGACTAGTTTATTGAAACAGCCAGGCTGAAAGGCCATCGGGGTGAGGGGGTTGTTCGTTGGTTGAGAATGTACAACTGACTAGTTTATTGAAACAGCCAGGCTGAAAGGCCATCGAGGTGAGGAGGTTGTTCGTTGGTTGAGAAGGTACAGTTGACTAGTTTATTGAAACAGCCAGGCTGAAAGGCCATCGGGGTGAGGGGGTTGTTCGTTGGTTGAGAAGGTACAGCTGATTAGTTTATTGAAACAGCCAGGCTGAAAGGCCATCGAGGTGAGGAGGTTGTTCGTTGGTTGAGAAGGTACAGCTGACTAGTTTATTGAAACAGCCAGGCTGAAAGGCCATCGGGGTGAGGGGGTTGTTCGTTGGTTGAGAATGTACAGCTGACTAGTTTATTGAAACAGCCAGGCTGAAAGGCCATCGGGGTGAAGGGGTTGTTCGTTGGTTGAAAATGTACAGCTGACTAGTTTATTGAAACAGCCAGCAACAGCTTTCGTTTAAAAAAGTTTATGCTTAATTTGATACAGGTGATACACCTTTATCGATTGGTTTGTGTGGAGATTGGTGGGAGCTTAGAATTTTTTTTTAAATATAAATTTTATGCTTAATTAAATATAGTGATACACCTTTATCGATTGGTTTGTGTGGAGATTACTGGGAGCTTAGAGTAATTTTTTTTTTAAATTTACATTTTATGCTTAATTAAATATAGGTTACGCACATGTATTGATTAATTTATTTGAAAACTTTTTTTTTTAAGTTCTTAAGCTTGTGTTGGCACAAAAATTTAATGACTTTAAGATTGTGAAATTTCTGTGTTCGATTATTCATGAAATTAGATTTCAAGTGTAGATTTAATTAATATAGTTATGTTTTGAGAAATGGTGAGTGAAGTCGCCTAATGACCTACCCGCCACTTGTTCTTCTCCCAAATTATCTTAGGTACCCGTGATAGCTGAGTCGGCTCAGGCATGACCCGGCTGTTTAAGTCAAGGTGCTCGCGTGTTCAGTATTCTTGGGTTATAGTTATACCCTAACGGTGGAAGAGGGGCATGCGATCTAGAGGGTTAGTTATAAAGAATATATAGTTTTCACACCAGTGGCTTATGAATGCATTTGTCACACACCAAACTCCCAAATTTAAATAAAAGTTATTAAAATAAACGAAATAAAACTGTTGTATCAAAAAAAAGTTAAATAAAACGAAACAAACCAGTTGTACGCAAGTAGTAACTGTAAAACTTGTGTACGCTGATGTGTTTAGCTGACCGGAATACCTGATCAAATATGTGTGCTAGGTATTTGTTTACACACGGTCCCCATACTATCAGATGGCGAGTACCTGATGAAATATGTGTGCTAGGTATTTGTTTACACACGGTCCCCATACTATCAGATGGCGAGTACCTGATGAAATATGTGTGCTAGGTATTTGTTTACACACGGTCCCCATACTATCAGATGGCGAGTACCTGATGAAATATGTGTGCTAGGTATTTGTTTACACACGGTCCCCATACTATCAGATGGCGAGTACCTGATGAAATATGTGTGCTAGGTATTTGTTTACACACGGTCCCCATACTATCAGATGGCGAGTACCTGATGAAATATGTGTGCTAGGTATTTGTTTACACACGGTCCCCATACTATCAGATGGCGAGTACCTGATGAAATATGTGTGCTAGGTATTTGTTTACACACGGTCCCCATACTATCAGATGGCCGTATGTCTGCCCCGGGGTGGCGCGGGACCTTTAACAGTAGTCAGCAAGATATATCAGCGTTTCGTCATGCTTCATCATTTATTAATTTAATATTTTCTGATCGGCTAGTTCTCTTCTCATTACACTTGGTAATGGTAATATCTGTACTCATTACATTCTGTAATGGTTTTATCTGTAATCATTTATTCTGTAATCATTTATTTCCGTAACAGTTTCATTTTTTACTTTCTCGTATATACGAAGTATAGAGAAAGTCTTGTAATCGTGCAAAAAAAAAAATCGAGATTTTTACAAATCTCGACGTTTTACACCTCACTGATACGGAAAAACATAATTTTGCAATCTTGTCCGTATGTCTGTGTGTCTGTCTGTGTGTCTGTCCGTCTGTCTGTCCGTGTGTAAACACGATAACTTGAGTACCGTTACAGCTAGGTTGATGAAATTTCATATATAAGTATTTTATCAAAATCGTAAATCCGTATCAACTTTTGAGCGATTTCCGATAAACGGAAGTGGTACTTTTCCTACTTTGAATTTTTCAAAAGCCTATAACTTGAGTACTATTTCAGATAGATAAATGAAATTTCACATGTAAGTAAAAGATCTAATTCTCTACCTTCTGTTAAATTTTGAGTAATTTCCGTTGACAGGAAGTAGTACTTTACGCTACTTCCGATTTCTCAAAAAAATAATGTAAATTTTAAAAGTACTAATAATATTGCGCACTATTATGCGCTTTTTTATTTGGCGTTCACTTGGTGTGCAATTAATTTGTCTACGAGATTTTATTCTATTTTTAAAACTTTAAGTATTTAAAATGGATTAAAAATCATGTCTATAGCCCGAGTTCCCATCCCCTGTTATTTTATATAAGAATATTCGAGAAAGTTTAGAGGAGATCACTCCTGGTTTATTTACTCAGTAATTCTGTAAAGGGTTTATCTTTACTCATTACATTCTGTAATGGTTTTATCTGTATTCATTTATTCCGTAATGGTTTTATCAATACTTGTAACATTATTATGTAATGGTTTTAAATGTACTCTGTATTTTCTGTAATAGTTTTATCTGTACCTATTACATTATGTAATGGTTTTATCTGTACTCATTAATTCCGTAATGGTTTTATCTGTACTTATTACATTATTATGTAATGGTTTTATCTGTACTTAGTACATTATTATGTAATGGTTTTATCTGTACTCTGTAGTTTTATCTATACTCATCACGTTATGATTAATTTCAAGATTATATTTAATTTAAAATTTTAGTATAGTTCATATTGGTTAGTTTTATGTAATAGCTGTAATTATTTCTATTTTATCCATAATCGTTATTTACTATATTATGATGTTACAATAACGTTTTATTGGCCATTTCTTTAATCTCGGATATTTTTCTGTTTCTACAATTATTCTTTTCACTGCCAAATTTGCAATGATCTCATCTACAATAATTGTCAAGAATGTATCATTTAACTACTTCACTATCTAATGCTGTGTATTCTATAACACAAATTGAAACAACACTTGGTATTCCAGCCGAGGCTTTAAAAAAAAAACGACCGGGAAATAAATGGCCTTGGTCTCCCCAACTTGGATTTATTGCCCTAATTTACATTGATCTGCGTGTTTTGTAGCCCGCCGGAGTTCTCAATGGATGCCGACAATGGGAGCAGATACTTGCCACGAGCAGGGCTTCAGCCCATTATCTCCCTTGTCTGGTGTAAGAATGGTTCAGGCCGAGAACCGGTCATGCTTGGAGCCTGAGCATTGTTGTGACGACAGTCATTGGCTTTGGAGCATTGGTTCTCAACCCATTTTTTCCCGTGTACCTCATAAATTTTTTGTCCATTTTTCGAGTACTTATATACATTATTAAATAAATACAGTGCATTATTTTATTAGTTTATACTCCTCCATATTCCATGCAAAGACACGCACACTCTTTAGTATGTCTGATTTAGATATAGCCTTGAAGGGTGTCTGTTATCGAGTTGAGAACCATTGATTTTAAAACACCCAGATGAGCTCATTGTATTATCCAGGGGGGATGGGGGAAAGGGACAGTAGCCTTATCGACCCGAGGGGGTAACTAAAAATAATCCACATGACGTCATGTCGTGATTCCGTCCGTGGCCGGGATAGAGCGATGTGCTGACTGTGGTGACGGCCGCGGTGTACAGACAAATTAGTGTCTCGACTGTCTGCCGGCTATAGCAGCAGTCTGCCGGTCACGGCCGCAATCTGTCGGCTACGGGTTCAGCCGTCAATTTTTTAACTGAATTTTTACAGTAAGCTAGCACTTGCATTGACATTTTAAAAATTCAAGATGGGAAAACACGATGGTAGCTTAACCTTGATTCGGGGTATTTTCAATTTGCAGCATCTTATTTTTATCCCGCTAAAAGCACCATACAGCATCATTCTATTCTTAAAGTTGCCTTTTCCAGCATCCACCCCCCCCCCCCCCCACAAAGTTAAGACTTGCACTTGGTACTTGATTTGTCTTATTTTTGTAACCAACTGGTATTACAGCATCCGCAAGACGCTTTCAGTCCTTCTTACATCGCAAGCCGAACAATATTTCTGACCAAAACCCTGGCACCATCACTAGCCTTTATCCTAAAGTTAATCCTAACGCTAACCCACGCACAATTTCTTAACAATAATACAACCGCAATACGATACTTCATCATCCCAGACCCTGTACCCATCTGCCGCGTTATTCAAACCGTAGTAAGGACACTGGAGATGTTGAATGCACACGACACACTATTTAATTACCTCAACTAAAACGGGTCTTCCCTTTCTATTGACATTTTGTTTTTAGTTCTAACACGGGTATTTGTACTTGGTTGTACCAGGACCTAGTTTATAGGATAGAGTTATGTATGGCTGGAGCTTAATCCATAATGATGGTAAAACGAATGTCTTCCCATACAAGTCATTTCATGGGGTGGGATGGTAATGGAGAAAGTTAATCGTACGGATAGCTAACGTAGGAACTCACAAACCCCGACTTTTTAAATAGCTTTGTTTCGTTGTTATTGTTGTGGTTTTTGTGTGTGCTACATCTGAATTTTACTTAATATAAAAATGCACTTCAAAATCCTTAAGAGAAATACTGACACTTAGTCTGACCGGCATACCAATGTATGCCTAAGTAGGGCTATGTTAGTGCTATTGTTAAAAATACTTGCCCTCTATAACTAACTCTATCGAATCCGGGTTCAAGTCAGTGCACCGTTCTGAGTCCACCCAGCTCTGATGGGTACCTGACTCACCTTATGGAAAGTAAAGGCGGCTGGGAATAGTGCTGACCACACTATCCTTTCATATGCCGATGTCAAGAAACATGAACTCTACTTCATCTGCAAAATGGATAGCTAGGTCTAAAAATGTATCTTTACTATAACTAACTCTAGCCTTAACACTTGGATAAAAGTATTGTTATCAAAGATATTGGATTTAAGATTATAAGAGTGAAGCAAATCAATTTAGAAAGCAAATATTGTGAGTGGCTGAGCGCACTTACAAAATCTTATCACATCTTATTTTATACAAACGTGTACAACTTTAAACGAACGTGTACAACTTTAAACAAACGTGTACAACTTTAACAGACATGTACAACTTTAAACAAACGTGTACAACTTTAAACAAACGTGTACAATTTTAAACAAACGTGTATAACTTTAAACAAACATGTACACACACGCATTGTTACACGTCGTATAATGAGACAGAGCAATCGTATGATGGAATAACCACGAGAATGTCTCCCATTTCGGTTCCCGGTCTCAATTTATTACGACGTTCTTGAGTTTTAAAAGTTATCTTGGCTACTTGACAGGAACAATGATTTTTTTATAGCTTTTTTTAAAGCTACAACTGCATATGTGTTTCCGTTAAAAACATTTGGTGGGGGAAACTGGTAGCTATGACAATTGCGGTCATATTTAAACATTAATTAACGCATTCGTAGGATTTCCACAGTTCATAAAGTATTATAGTTTAAGCCCAAGTATGAAGTCTTAATATTCTAATATAGTTTTAAGTACCCAGCTATACATTTTCAAACTAATTTATTGTGAATTTTCAAATTTTAGGTCTTGTGAAAACGTTATGAACCCCTCTCCCTTCAAATGCCGATATTAAATAAAAAAACAGCAGTTAAACTCTACTTCATCTACATATGGTCATGTGTCAAGGGGTACTTAACTTTTTACTTTCTACTCAAGCTTTGGCGAAAGCGCTTCAAGTAACTCTCACGTAGTGGAGAGAGAGAGTGTTAAAACTTAAATCATGTTTAAAATGTAATGAAACTGCAGCTGCCACGAAAATTATCGAATCTCCATAATGGATAGAATTAACCAAGTAATCTGTTAATTAAACTTTAAAAAAAAACCCGATGTTTTTACTCTTTGTTTTTACATCCTGTTGTGATTTTCCCAGCTGGAAGCGTAGAAAATTGATGAACTATGCAGCACATTTCAATCAATAGAAGGTTGGGTTACAGATTAAAGGACAACATGCGTACATTTATAGTAAGGAAGCTACAAATATTATAATTCAGTAAAAATAAGAGAATATTATCAGGTTATTTTAAAAGATTATTTTTTTCGTCTTGGTTATGGTGCAGTGTAGTGAGTTAATAGGCGAGAATCGTCGTGAACGGCAGTAATTAGTGACTGAAGATTAAACTCCAACTGCGATCAACTTGACCCTAACTATCTTCATCTAAGTGGAACTGGTGACCGAACTGATTTTATTGGGATCCGGACAAAAGGCCGACATGGACGAAAGGCCGACACGGACATAAGGCCGACATGGACAAAATGCCGACAGCCAAAAGGCCGAAAAGACATAAGGCTTTTTGTAGGACAAAAGGCCGACATCCAAAAAGCCTCATGTCTTGTCGGCCTTTTGGCTGTCGGCCTTTTGTCCTACACCCGATTTTATTTCCGCGTTTAGGTTAATGAAATGTGACACAAAGTCTCAGTTCACCGGTCTTGTGTCCAAAACCTTTAACTATCAGGTTCTGCGTTTTTATGTCCTGGTCACGCTTTGACCAGCAAGTGAAATACGTTGCTTTGTCGCATGCCTTTGGTCGATAGGTCTCCCTTGTTTATCTGATTGGTGAGTTACAGTAGGTTTCCTTTGCTGGAAGATTTACAAAGATTTACAAAGGTCACGTGATAAGATACGCCCAACTGGCGCATGTAACACTCTTCTTATATTGTCTAACGCTGATGTTGGCAATACACTTAAGTAGATTTGATCCGACAGAACGGCAATAGGTTGTTTCCAACGGAGAATGTGTTGTATGGGGTGAAACCATGGAGGATAGGTTGTGGGTTGTTCGCTAAAGGAATGCAAGTTAGCCGTGGAATGTTCGAGGAAGGAGTGCAGCCATGGATGATAGTGTGGGGTGTTCGCTAAAGGAATGCAAACATTGAGTTAGCCGTGGAGTGTCCGAGGAAGGACTGCAGGCATGGAGGGTGAATATGATAAAAAACGTGTTTATCGTCTATTCATTGATCTCATATATGTTTTGTTCGGTGAATTAGACGACTAGAAAACGTTATTTTAAAGTAAGTTTGAATATCTAAAGGAGTTTTTTATTTTGTATACAGGGAAGTCCATTATAATGATGTTCAGTTACACATACGTCGTTTTGAATGTCTCATAACTGTTATTTCTTTTACCAAGCACATTTGTAGCGTACCGAAGTGAATCAAAATACACACATACTCTTAGAAAAGTATGTATAAATGATAACAGCATCCGTATAAAAATAATAGAAATATATGTTAACCCACTCAAGAGGTTTCTTCTTTCCTAAAGCTATTTAGTTCCAATTTTTAAAGAAAAAGATAACTGAGAAGTAACAAGCGAGATGTGTGTGTGTGTGTGTGTGTGTGTATGATGGTGGTGGTGGGGGTATACGTGTGTTTAAGGTGTAGGGTGGGGGGGATTTCAAAGCAAAATGATTTTCTAATTTAGTGTATAGGTGATTTTTAATTTTTTTTTATTCATATAAAAAGAAACGATGTTTTGTTTTTCTAGAAAACTGAAAATATCTCCAAAAATCCAAAGTTTCGCTTCTGTTACAAAAACAGAATTTTATTTTATGACGAGACGTGAAAAAGTAACCAACATTTTCCAAGATCTCGAATGAAGAATCTACACAATCGCTTCCTTTTATAGACGGGAATGTATCTGGCTATTGTTCCGGTAACCCAAAGCTTCGTACCATGACTCTCCTTACTCTCCGATCAGACTGGCTGGAACAATACGATGTTATTGTATCGCATTACGCCGTCTAGTCTCGCTATTATATGGGTCTGACTTCTCGGTAGATTACACTAGTGTTGTGATTCTGTTTTGGATGGGGAAATGGTTTTTAAAGAAAAATTGCCTTAATAAAATTTTTAAGGTTTTTGGATTATGTTCGAAGGAAAAAAAAACTTACTGAAACAAATTGAAATAGATCAGAGGAAAAAATAATTAAGTCATATTTTAAAATTATTTATTGAGGATAATGGTGTAATGGGGGGGGGGGGAATTTTTGTGAGGAAACTCTACTTTATGGACTTAGAGGGGTGGGTGGGGGGTTAGTAGAAACCGACGAATATTAAATTGTGTATTTTTTAAAATTAAACACAAGATCTAAAAATGCGTATTGCTCACATACTTGACTTAATCCTTTGCTACACTTTTCCAGCTACAGCTACACCTTTCCACCGGACTATGTGTTGGGCAGCTGTCTTTAGTTGAACCCACGTAAGCCCAGCAGCCCTTGCTTCTATTTCAACTGCCCTTCTCCGGGATTGCTTTAGTCGGTCTACTTTTCTTTTCCCCTGGGTGTAACGTTATATTACGCCGTTGTAGGGTGGGATTTCTATGTCGATATAATGGAGGGTAAAAAACAGGGCTGAAACTGGACTATACCATTACATGGACGATGATTTAGTCTGGGAGACCAAACGCCGTTTACGGTAGACCGTGAGTATCCATCACGTGGTTGTTCCACATATTTAGACCAACATTTGTACAAAGTTATATATTTTTTTTTCTTCATGGGACGTCGTGGAAGGACGTCTGTTTCTTCTTCGTCCTTAATTTTAGTGTTGGAAGTGATCCCCTCCAACACAACTAAAGTATACGTGCCAAACCGGTTAAGCGCCTGCTGTTATTTTTGGATTTGTTTCCATAGCCTTTGTCCAACCAAGAACAAAGTTGTTTGATTTTGGAGTTGTCTCTTCTAGAGTGGCTGTCCCCAACTAACGAGCCTCATCTGCCCGATGGTTCGAAGTCGAAACTATTCGGTTTAGCAACCATGAGGACGTCTGGAGCACTTGAGTCTACCCAGCTCTGATTCACGTTAGGGAAAGCCACGGCGGCTGGGCATAGAACATTGGCTATTTCTCCGTATGTCAATGTTTCAAACACCGCTAATCGCAATTTCTACTTTATCTTCGCTATTGACCACCAGGTCCAAAAGGGCAACTCTTACTTCACAGCTGTTTCCCGTTTGCCAGGGTTTTTCGCATCTATAAGCCAACACCAACAATTGTTATTCTCGATTTTTTTCTATGCTAAAAGCATATAGTTTACTTTATTTATATCTACGTTATAAATAGTATAAATTATAACTATAGGCTAATGTATAAACTCAATCAGGCTTTAAACAGAATGCCATTTTTTAAACTCAAAGTTACATTGAGTTGTAAGATGTCCCTACGTCAGGAAAATTTTAGAACCGCGATTTTCAGTAATGCGAGGTCTTTGTTGAGTATAGTTAACATAATATAGTGCGTGTGTTGTAGATTAGCGTGCAGATGTTGTGAGTATACCAGAGTCGAGCAGGATTGAGGACAGATAGGATTTTGCTAAATCGATAATCATTGTTGTCCTTGTTTGATAATCCGTTTTATCCACAGCAACATATGGTACGGTGCGGCGTGGTAGAGTGGTGAAGCTTGTAAGTGCTAACCTGATTGTCCGGTGGTCGATTCCCCGTGATAAACTGCTCCTCGCTGCAAGTTCACTCAGCACTAGTACCTGATGTTGATTTAAACGATAAACTTCTACTTCAACAGCTTAGTTAGGGCTCGGTAGAATAGTTAGCACATTTTTATGACATCTGACATTTAAGCTATTTTTTAAAAATTATAAATGTTTTTTTTCTCTAATTATTTGTTAATGCATATGGAGACTTATAAATTGTTTCTGTTACTAGCATTTAAGAATGATTGTACCAACTCGACGGACTTATTCATGTCAGCGTACACGATGATTATACCACCAATCTAGTAACTAACCACAATCTTTGGTGTCCCATACACTACACTACATCACGTGACTTCCCGGTCTAATATTTAATAAGGGTGTACAATGTTTCTCCTTTCTCCCAGAACTGTCAAACTACCACGGGCATAATCTTCCAGTATTTGCTGCCCCTACCCGCTTTAAGTCAATATTGGATTATCCTTGAATGTGCTCCATAAGAGAATTAGCTGTCATAAAATTATTATAAAATATAGTTTATATATATATATATATATATATATATATATATATATATATATATATATATATATATATATATATATATATATATATATATATATATATGTTAAAGTAGCCTCGAGTCGTCCATTACGACTGTCACAGACAGCAGACCATTGGTAACTGCAGCAGGACGTGTTGGGTGGTGGTGTGGGGGGGGGGCGGATTTCCATTAGTGCCAATACATCAACACCCCCCCCCCCCCCCCCACCTTTTTATTGTTCCGTGTGTGACTCGCGAGATTTATTTGGCCAGGAAATCAAAAACTGATTGAGGTAATGGAGGGGGGCCAGATTGGCATGTCTAATCCAGAGCTCCGAGCTAGCTTTGGCCGCTGATCAACATCCGCTGTTTTATCTGCCCGCTTCCACATCCTGCTCAGCGCCCATTTAGCATTTCATAAAATCCCCGGAACCTGGTCGGAGGTTTAGTTTTGAGAACAGGGTTGATTATAGACGAAATAATACATCCTCACAAGACCAGGCCTTCAGACACTGTAATACAATAAACACATCCGTTCTTAAACGGGGGGGGGGGGGGGGAATAATTAAAAAAAATCTTTGTATTTAATTTTACGTGGATAAAAATTATAATCATTTTTTTATTGATTTTAATTATGCTTACGCTTATGTGGAAGTTAAAAATTAATTTTAGATCTCTTAAGCTCATAAACTCTTTTTCGTAGATGTCATCCTAATTACTTTCTTGTTGATTTATTAAAGAGTGAATTTAATGGATGAAGCCAAACAATGTAAATATAAATGAACTTTAATTTTGTTAGCGTCGGCGATACGAAATGCTGTTATTATTGTATACAATGTTATTACCGCAGAGCAGTCGAAAGAAATCCATTCAAAACAAGTTATATAATTACAACGCATAAATAATGATTACAGCAGAATACACGAAATAAGTACAGATCGTACTAATTATGCAAAATACTTCTAAAAAGCTCTACTGAACACATTAAAAAACTCGGAACGATCTCAGGATATAGCTAATCACAAACCACTGTGACTTTGTTACAGGCGACCATTCTCAAAGATTCTAACACTGTTTTTACAAAAAACATACAAAACAAGTTAAATAATTGCAACGCATAAATAATGATTACAGCAGAATACTCGAAATAAGTACTAATTATTCAAAGTACTTCTAAAAAGCTCTACTGAACACATAAAAAACACGAAACAATCTCAGGATATTGCAAATCACAAGCCAATGTGACTTTATTACAGGCAAACATTCTCCGAGATTCTAACACTGTTCATTACTCTGGTCCAATCAGCGGTAATCTTCAATCAAACACACTTTTGACATCTGGCCCGTGAGTTCGATTTTTCCTCGGTTCAGTGTGCCGACTGTTGTGTAAATACCCCACAGCACCGCGGGTCAAGGGGCACACAGAGCGGCAGGGGAGGTAATATTAACCTGTGCCACTAACTGGAGCAATTTGCGCATTTTGTTGGCCTCTTCACGAACGAATTAGCGCTTCTCTTTTTTCCTCTGTATATATATATATATATATATATATATATATATATATATATATATATATATATATATATATATATATGTATCCGACATACAATTAACGAACTACGTTTATTAGAACGCTGTAAAATTGCTCGGTTTAAACGTGTATAGTTTCCTTACGATCAAATCTGAGTCTTCAACTTCTGTGATTAATTCTCCCCCCCCCCCCAGATAGGTTAGTATTCCAGTGAAAATTTAGCCTGCCTGTGATTTCCCTAGACCCACGTATTGATACGCCCGAAAGCCGTCATTACTGTGGTGGAGGGGGTTGTTGCTGTTATTGCTGGTCTGGTAGATCGATGCTTCCTCCGTGTCTCTGGTGCGACACCCAAAGAACCATCTGACACAGTAGACTGGATATGATGCACTGTTTACTTAAGGTGAACATCTCATGATACTTTAAATATCAGCGGGCAGCGAAGAATCGCAGTTCATTGACTTGTTCCTTTCTTGTTGTCTTAAATTAATTGTTTTGTAGTCAGCTGCCCTTAATCCGTATTCTACTTTAGTCCGAACCCTAGTCACCCCATTACCTGAGAGCGAACCCTAGTCACGAGATTACCTGAGAGCGAACCCTAGTCACTCCATTACCTGAGAGCGAACCCTAGTCACCCCATTAAGTGAGACCGAACCCTAGTCACCCCATTACCTGAGACCGAACCCTGGTCACACCATTACCTGAGACTGATCCCTACTCACCCTATCACCTGAGACCGAACCCTACTCACCTCATTACCTGAGACCGAACCCTACTTTTCGCCCTGTCTATCCGTAAAATTATTCATTTTTAACATGAGCAGCTCGGGTCAGAGGAATATAAGGGCAATGCTAATCGATAATAACTAAATATTTGCAGCGAGTAAAAATGCGTTTAATCTAATCTTTTTAACAATTTTATTCTAAGTGGTGAGAGGCAGAGGTTACACTGAAAGTTTTTTAAACGACGTTCGATTGTAATTATTATGTCATCGAAATCTGCCTGCTAAATAAAATAGCTGTGTTTTTTATTTTATTTAGGTAGGGTAGGATAGGCTAAGGTAGCAGTTGGGTGTTATTTTTGTTCTTTTATTTTGGTGTCATAAGAAAATTTTTAATAGTTGCACTGCCGAAAGAGAGTAAATTCCTTGATATCTAAAAATAATAATTCTATGAAATTTTCTGAAATGAAAATTCTAGATCTCTTATATTTGAGCAGAAAGACAATTATAATATATCGCTTTTTGAAAATTAGTTGTAAGTACATAGTTTTTGAAGGTCAGTTAATTAGTGCTTGCATACTGACTTGCTGATACACTACATTGCTTACGTCATCTGTTTAAGCCACCTTATATTTTCTTCATTGACAATCTGTGATCATTGTTTGACCTCGTGTTTAGCCTGACCTTCTTTGACCTGACCTCTTGTTTATCCTATCATTGTTATGACCTGACCTTTTGTTTAGCCTGTCCTTGTTTGACCTGATCTCTTGTTTAGCCTGTCCTTATTATGACCTGACCTTTTGTTTAGCCTGTCCTTGTATGACTTGACCTTTTACTGGCACACTTTCAAGACAGCCCGCGAGGGGCATCTGTTACGTGACCAGTTTTTTATTACGTCGGTCATTTTTTTTTTCAAGGCTCAAAAAATATTTTTTATGGAATCTCACACAGCCATCGATTTTTATTTCCCCTGCTGTTAAAGGCCAGCAATTGTGGAGTCACACACTTTTTTTTCTCTCCCCTTGCTGCCGTAGAAGAATCAATCAACTGCCCCCACTTATTACAAGGGCATGACACACACAAAAACATGGATAAAAAATGCTCGTCTTGGCATTGGATTATTGAGAAGGAACGAAATTTTTTTTTTTTTTTTTTGTGTGTAAAAGGAAGCTTGGTTTTTCCTCAAAGAAGGCGTTTGAGGCGATGTAACAAATTTTTTAAGAAAAAAAATTGAACAATCGTTTTTTTTATCGGGATGGGTAATATCACTTAGATACTTTTTGCTAATTTGTTGTATGTCCTTTATCAGATTCTTAAGTTTTAACAACAATAGAAGCGGTCATTTATTGAAGCTTGAAGTCCACACCTTAACAAATTCTACACCTGTTTTCTCTAATACACTCATCCGCTCTCCCTGACTCTCAACTGTCATTGCGATTTAAGGCTTATTTATGTTTTGTCTTTTCTGTATAACAATGCTTAAAGATTAAGAAGGGATGCCGTTTTTTTCATGATTGTATTTTATTATAATTGTTTTCAAAACTAAACGTTTATACGGCTTTTATGTCCTTATCCCGCTGTATATCGCACTACCTTGTTCGGACACAACGAACAGGGACTGTAGTGGTCGAGGGACAGTATAAATTGGTAGAGGGACATATTAGTAGATGGACCTTTTGGTGCAGGAACAACATGGGCCGAGGGATAGTTTGTCGAGGGAAATACTGGTCCAGGGACATATTGGTAGAGGGACCTTTTTAGTGAAGGAACAACATGGGTCGAGGGATTGTTTGTCGAGGGAAAGTACTCTTTGAGGGACAGTGCTAATTGAGGGATAGAGTTTGTCGAGGGGAAAATACTGGTAGAGGGACAGCATTGGCGAGGGAAAGTACTAGTCAGGGGACAGTGCTGGTCGAGAGATAGTGCTGGTCGAGAGACCGAGTTTGTAGAGGGAAAGTATTAGTCGATGGACAGCATTGCTACAGGGCAATTGCAGAACATATCAATACCTGCGAATTCATCACAAAAATATTGGCATCTCATCACGTTTTTAACGAACAAAAAAAAAACGTAATTGAAATTCGAAATGAAATTGAATTTTCGTGTTATCTTAAAAATTATGTCAGCTCGAATAAAATGCTCCGGGCAACGATTTGTTTTTAGCATGTGACCTCATTAAATAAAAAGGGGGTTATTTATTTTTGTTTGTATTTCTTTTTCTGGCGAAGGCGTAGGGTAGGAACGTTGTCGTTGTTTTAGTTCCCTAGCACTATAAGCTCTGGACCATGTACATGTATGCTCATTATACGCCATCTCTATATCTTTTTATTATATATATATATATATATATATATATATATATATATATATATATAGATATAGATATAGATATAGATATAGATATAGATATTGTTATGCAAAGTGTTCGTTTGATCAACATCTAATCTGGATAAATTTAGAAATAAACGCTTTTCTGTTTAAAATACCAAACAAAATAGTTGAGCACCTTCATAAAGAAAACTGTTTATGTAGATTCTAACTGGAAGCGTAGAATGAAACATCAGGCAACAAAAGTTCTGTTTATTGGCAGCACGTCCCACACAGCAGCGGGCTCCTGATTGCTCATTTTTTCTTGCCAGACTATTTTCTCGAACAGCGGTTCCCAAATTGTTGATCGTGACAACGGTCTATGCCAGTCTATGGGAACGTGTAAAATATCGCTATGTAAAATAATTTTTTTTAAAATACTCGATCGATACGTGCTTTATTTCACCCGAAAAATAGGTTAAAAATTTTTTTTTACATCGATCAAATACTTTTGACGAAAAACGTTAACAAAAGTATATAAAATACACTATTTATTATTTTTCTTTATTATCATTTAAACCTTGCAATATACACACTAATTAAGAGTCTGAATATATGAATTATTGTTGTAATACCGCTATAGCCAAAGTATGTTCAGTATTTTGTACTCAGTGTGCTATTATACTGGCATAATAAAATGTGGACCAGACATTAATCCGTGTATTTCGTAAATACTCGCTTGTCTACTCACTGTGACGAGATCTGATGTTTTTCAACATCACTTTGAGAAGCCTTGCAGCACCCAGTCCTCAACCCCCACTCCCCGACCCACTATAAGAAGCCCTGAAGCACCCGACCCACTTTGAGAAGCCTTGCAGCACCCAGTCCTCAACCCCCACTCCCCGACCCACTATAAGAAGCCCTGAAGCACCCGACCCACTTTGAGAAGCCTTGCAGCACCCAGTCCTCAACCCCCACTCCCCGACCCACTATAAGAAGCCCTGAAGCACCCGACCCACTTTGAGAAGCCTTGCAGCACCCAGTCCTCAACCCCCACTCCCCGACCCACTATAAGAAGCCCTGAAGTACCCGACCCACTTTGAAAAGCCTTGCAGCACCCAGTCCTCAACCCCCACTCCCCGACCCACTATAAGAAGCCCTGAAGCACCCGACCTACTTTGAAAAGCCTAGCAGCACCCAGTCCTCAACCCCCACACCCCGACCCACTTTGAGAACCCATGAAGGACCCAGCCCCCACCTTCACATCACGACCCACGTTGGGAGCCCCTCAAGCACCCAGTCCCACCATCACACCACGACCCACTGTGAGAACCTCTGACGCACGCAATCCTCAACAGACTCACAGCATGGCGCAGACTCCATGAAAATTCCAGACGCACCCACTCCATGCATACTGCAGTAGATGTTGAGAATTCATTTACAACTTTTTAGAACACCAGTAGTCCTCTTACCTTCCAGCTGGCTATGTGGCAATTACCTAGACAAAATGTTAAGTAAAAACCTGAAACAGAACTGTTATGCTCTAACGTAAGGTTTAACATTACGGTTCAATCAATTTTCTAGGATAAGATTTGAGTTAGGTATATATTTATGACAGAATCCGATTCTAAGTATCACTCAACGCTAGTCGAGTTTTAGTTTAAGAACAAATGCCGTAATGATAGCGCTATTTGCTTAACCATAATGTTTTTTATGTACCGCATTCATCGTTTAGCATTGTTATACGTGTTTGTATTGATATCTACAGCACAGATAAACACCTCCTCTCACACCATTCATCGAGTGGGAGTATATTACCCAGCCCGCCTATCTTCAGCTACTGTAGAAACTATTGCCATCTTAGCATTAGTGTGATCAAAAGTGCATAGAGTATCGAAGTAGTGTGTGTGTGTGTGTGTTTTTTTTTTTTTACTGTTGTCAGTGTCAGGGATAAATTTTATAGCTGGGTGATGGTTGGCGAATAAATTTGACATCGAAATCGTTGTTGTGACATTTTAACAAATTCAGCTGTCAAATTAAGACAAGAAGAAAAAAATTGTGTTAATTTTTTTTTGTATCCCCCCCCCCCCCTCCCCTCCCCCATGAAATCGCTAACGAAATTAACACTGACCTGTCAAAACTGGACATGTAACATGAATGACCTCAGCTGACGGCTCAGACCAGAGGCAAAGAATTCTATTCCCCCGGAAATACTTTTTTTTTTTTTTTACACATTTTTAAAACGCCATCTGTTTTAATTTTAATATTCCAGTAAATTCACAGTTTGTCCGTTTAATGTCTCTCTCTTTAACAACTAGCTACATTACCGGATGACATAAATTATCTTTTGGCTCCGATAACCGTAGTGCTGTTTAAGGTTAAAGGTCACGATGGCTGAAGACTCGACCTGATTGCTGGGCACCTCCCCCCCCCCCCCTACAACGTCATGTCATTTACAGACATCAAGGGACAGGGTACTGATGAGCTGTTTAACGTTTTTAAACTTTTTTTTACCGTTTCTTTTTTTTTTTTCGCTCTCCGCTTTTCTCTCTTTTTCTACCTCGCTCGTGTGTATTCTCTCTCAATTTCTCTCTCACTGTATCACTCCCCCCCCCCCCTTTTTTTTTTGTTCCCACTGTGTATCGTTTACTGATAGTTTCCATCTTACTTAGCCTTCTATGATTATTTCTTACCATACTTATATCCGGCAGCATTGCTATTAATTATTGTACTCTAAACCCAACAGACAAAATATGGATTCGATACCTTTTTTAAAATAAATACACCCAGATTTCTCTTCCTTGTCTCAGGGGTGGAATGGCCCGCCGGTTTACCAGGAAAAAAAAGCATTCTGGGCTCCCCGGAAAATATCTCGGTGGGCCCCCAGGAACGGCGCTGTAATATCCTAATAGAGTTTTTATTTTTTATTTAATAGTTGGTATTTTACCAGCAAGTAGAATTCAGGATTTAATGGAGAAAAAAAAATGTAGATTGTAAACTTCAATATGGGGTTGTGGGCCCTTTTTGAAATGTACCTGTGCTCTTGGACTCAGCTAGTCCACCCCTGCTTATCCTTCATTAAGAAATGATAACACTTCGGGAACATTTCTCATGCGAAGCTTGTCAGACTCGTATTATTCCTTCAGATAATTTAGAGTACATACCCACAAAAAAATGGAAGAAAAAGTCGATTTATGGAGCAAGTAACATTGCGTGTTCGTCCCCAACCACACGTTAAGCACTGCGTCCTGATTGGTGAGTTGGGGGGAAAAACAAAGCGCAGATCAAGCACTTTTGGAGGGCTGTCTTGACTTGGTCGGGGGCCGTCTGGGCAAGTGGTTGCTCAAACTGTGGGAGCGTCCACCGGAACCCAGACACCGGTTATCGGAATTGGTTAGCTCGCGTTAAATTAACAGTGTATCACTACAGGCTACAGGACATTACCCCCGTATTTAACCCCCCGGAGCAATTACTCCCCTGTCAATTACACCCCCCCTCCCCGGGGAATTACCCCCCCCCCTCTCAAGTTAGAATCCTAACTCTAACTAGAATTCTATAACTATATACTACTTTAATCAAAACCTTAAGAAAAAGACCAAAACCTAAGCTTCCACCTTAGCCTAAAACTTCACACAAAACCAAAACCAACGCTAGACATTGGTTTAAGCCTAACCCTAGCCCTAACCCTAACTCTAACTCTAACCCTAACCCTAAACCTAGCCCTAACCTTAACCCTGTCCGGGGGGTAATGTCCTACTGGGCAGGGGGTAATTGACAGGGGGGTAATTACTCCGGAGGGTAATGTCGGGGGGGGGTGTCCGGGGGGTAATTGACAGGGGGGAAATGCCCTGTTCCCATCACTACACGCAATTTTGTGAGTCGGGATTCCAGATCGACGCCGATGTTTAACGATTGGGGATTGTAATAAGAATTTATGATTCCACCCCTCAGCGTTGGTTGTCTTGAGAACCACTGCCCTTGGCGACCCAGTCTGTGCCTATAAACAGACACGAGATTATTTTTAGACGCTTTATTACCCTACACTTCCTGTCGCGTTTAAAAAGAAATCTCTAGGCTTTTACTCTTATACAGAATTAAAATTAACATATCAGTTTAGTGAAATATTAACATATCAACTGTATCAAAAGACGAGTGGTGTATTTCAATTCTTTTTTAAAAATGAATATATATTTTTACTTAATTTGGCAATATTACAGGTTAAATGGCGCTACTGTAAAATATCAAAAAACTAGAACGCATATATTTTTAAACTTTTTAATATAATATTTGACACTTTTAAAAATATGGAAATGGAGTTTCAGAAATAATTTTTCTTGAAAGCTAGTACTTGTGGACGTAGGCCTACTGAGTTTTTCGTCTATACAGTCATATGAGAATAGAAACACATAAAGAAGGGTAGACTAAACTTATCAACACGATACATTTAACCATTCTCCTCTTATATTTGCTTATACATGTATGTACCATCGTATTAGAAGGCTTTGATAGTATGAACCTAAGACTAATTCTAACCCAATCAAGGATTTACTAAAAAAAATTAACCCCCCCCCCCCCCCCTACCAAAAAAAAAGCGCTCGACTCTAATGAAATGTGGTGTTCCAACGCTGTATGTGTTGTTGTGTTAATGACGTTGATCAGTCAGACTTGTATTCGGTTGTTGTAGACAAGTGAAATCAGACGGTAAATCTACAACTTGAAAAAAAAGGTTTAATTATCCACTAGAGTCTAGAGTGTTTTAGCAGTCCTTACTTCGTGTGTATTCTGAGATGCAGTTATAAAAGTATAGCCATTCTCTAGAACGGTCTGGTTAGTCTGAATCAACTTCATACAATTTTAATAACACCTTATAAGGCTGCAGTTAAGCATATAAGACCTCTATATAAAAGCCCCCATAACGTTATCGTCATCTATTGTATAAGATGATTTCAAGCTAGCACTGGTCCAACAAGAGAGAGAAAAAAATAAAATGAACCGGTAACTATGGTTACGGCATGAACTGACGCGTAAAATCATAGGGGAGGTAATGCTCGCCCTGTCATTGCATTGTTCATTGTTCTTTTGATTTGGGTTTGGGTAAAACTGTATGCGACTTCATTATAGATCAATATAAACTGACCCCTTTTTTGGGCTATTTAATTTCATTAATCAACACAGAAATATATTTTGCCGCAATCGTTTAGCTTTTAAATCTAAGTATTATTGATAGACAACTTTCAGTTTATGTTGTTGTTCAGATTGTATTCTATTACGTAAGGAGTTGTTTTTTTTTTTTTGGTAAGCGTAGCTTCTCGGACTGCCGCGCTCAATGTTAAAGGGTGAAAAATGTTAGTGACCAACAGGTTAACACCTTCCGTCTCCCAATCACGGCACTGAGCTCTACCAAGTGAGGAATTTCCATCTGGAGTCACGCAACGGCCCGTGTAGTTTACTGCCGTCTGTCTTATTTCTTGCAGGCCCACTTGCCGGATATTCCATCACAGAACTTTTTTTTTTACATTTGTACTTTTTTTTTCGGCATTTTCTACTTAACGACTGTTCTACTTCTGTCTTTCTCTACTTTACAAATGTTCTACTTCTGTCTTTCTCTACTTTACAACTGCTCTGCTTCTGTCTTTTTACAACTGCTCTACTTCTGTCTTTCTCTGCTTTACAGCTGTTTTACTTCTGTCTTTCTCTACTTACAACTGTTCTTCTTTTGTTTTTCTCTACGTTACAGATTTTTTTTTTACTTCTACCGTTCTCTACTTAAATGTTAGACTTCTTTCTTTGTCTACTGCTGTTCTACTTTTGCCTTTCCATACTTGACATTTGTTGTACTTCAACCCTTGTTTATTTAACGTTACACTTAATAACTATTCTACTTCTCTACTTTACAACTTATCTCCTCTCTGATTCTACTTTGGAAAATATATTTGATTATAATATAACCCATGTTGTATAGTTCATGCACGGTAGTTCTCTGAATTACTTTAGAACAGTTCTACTTTGAGAAAAAAATCTTGTATTCTAGAACAATTTACAGAAGAAGAAAAAATTAATTCAAGATCGTCATTGTGTAGAACTGCTATTTTATAATTCGTTTAGCATTAGAAACAATTCTAGCTGTGGTTTACGTGTAGATGTAGATCTAGTTTAAAACCGCACAACTTTTTAAAAATGTTTTTGGTTGTAAAGTTTGACGCTAGTCGACCAATTAGAAACAATTCTAGCTGTATTTAACGTTTAGATCTAGTTTAAAACCGCAGAACTTTTGTAAAATGTTTTTTGCTTGTAAAGTTTGACGCTAGTCGACTCAGGGAAACCTAACAAGGGCCAGAGACTGTCAGTGCTGAGTTGTCTCCCTCTGATGTGCTCCACTTCCTCCTGTTCGCCACTCGCATCTGTTTATGAAGATGTTTCTCATTCTTTTTACACCAACAAGAACTAATCGTCATCGCGACACCCTACTATTTGGCTATTTGATCTTGTGCTAAACATCGTCACGTAGGATGTATAGACTAATTAAACACTGTAATAACAAAACATTGTATGCTTATTGTTTTATGATAATCTTTTAATGACCATTGGCGCTCGAGGCATCAATAAATTAGCACCATTTCGTCCTGTTTCAGGAAATAACCTCTGCCTGTTGGAATGTTAGGCCTTCGTCTTTCAACACTTTCTCCATTGATCTTCTTCATGTTTACTTTGGCCACCTTCGTTTTCTCTTGTGGTGTCCATCTGTTTTATATGTTTTAAAAAAAACCATCTTTACTTTCTATTTGACAGATCTGAGAGACTCTGACCCCTCCGTTATACCCACACCAACCCCCACCGATGCAGTGACCCAGCGTCCAATTCTCACCACCCGCAGTAAGCTGGTGGGTGACCCCTGCGAGCCCGGGCACTTCCAGTGTGTCCAGAACGCCATCTGCCAGAAGACAACATCTGACCTGCTCGGGGAGTGCCGGTGTACGGAAGGTTTCTCGCAGACTTCAGGCAGAACATGCGACCCAGGCAAGTACATAATTAATGTGGTCGTTAGACTGGGTGGTACTTTATTGTTGTTGTCTTTTCTGATGTTAGGTGCATTGTGGTGATACGCTTTGGGGATATTAGCCTACTAGTCGGGTTTCCATTGTATTAAAGACCTCTATGTTTTCACAGAGTTTTCTGTGTTAGTATGGTGTGTCGTGTATGTATGGTCTGTCTCGTGTAGGTATGGCCTGTCGTGTAGGTATTATGTGTCGTGTATATAAGGGTACGGTCTGTATTGTTTGTACTGTCTGTCGTGTATTTATGGTATATCGTGATGTATGGTCTAGCGTATAGGTATAATCCATCATGTTCGAATAGGCTACCAAGAGGTATGTCGTTAGAGGATACAATCACCATCCACCCAGCGTGGGTATCAATACTAATCAGGCTTGACTTACGACTTTTATTCTAAGTACTACAGGTACCAGACTACATTTGCCCAGGTGCTAAGAACGTCGGGCTTTAAACTTGACACCATCTCACCGTGTGTACATCTACAATACATATTGACTCTTTTTCTCACGTTTTGTCACTTATTAAATATAACTTATTAATATAAATTTGCTTACACAGCACACACATTCATTTTAAACTAAAACGCATGCAGTTTTCTTAACACAAAATGCCTGTTAAATCTGTAGTACCATCAAATTACAAAAGGCTTGCTTAAACTACAAAACCATCTTTTTTTCTACACAAACTGCTTGCTTAAACTACAATACCATCTACTTTTTCTACGCAAGGTGCTTGTTTACATTGCGAAACCATCTAATTTTCATACACAAACAGCTAGTTTAAACTGCAATAACCATCTAGTTTTTCTTTACAAACTACTAGTTTAAATAGCAAAACCATCAATTTTTTTCTACACAAACTACTAGTTTAAATAGCAAAACCATCTAATTTTTCTACACAATGCTGATTTAAACTGCTATACCATCTATTTTTTCTCTACAAAATGCTAGATTATACTGCAATACCTTCGAATTATTCTACACAAACTGCTTGTTTAAACTGCACTACTTCATATTTCCACGACACAAATTGCCCGTTTAAACTGTGTTCCCCCTCATTCCCCACCGATTCCTCTACCACCAATACATCAAACCACCAACGCTTCAAACGTTATGAAACCTCGTACAGTTCCCCTGTCAGCAGCGTTAGACAAGAGGTCCCGTGGGGGACGGGTTAGCGCGGGGGAGACTCACATCAACAGAGACACGACCAAAAAAATTGTGGAGGATTGATTTTTTTAATAATCTGAAAAGTAGTAAAAATAAATGTTTGACTGTTTAATCAATATAGTTTATCCGACTTTTCTTCTATACTTGTCATCATTTTGATAAGGGAACACAAGTATAGTCAATGCCTTATCTGGACGAGAGCAGGACACCGCCCCCCCTGTCATTACCCCCCTCGAGCAATTACCCCCTGTCAATTACTCCCTCTCAGTAAGGAATACATTATTGCTAGGGTTAGGTCAGGGCTAGGGTTAGGGCTACTGTTGGGTTAGGGTTAGGTGTAGGTTTGTCGTAAGGGTTAAGGTCAGGGTTCTTCAGCTTGGGGGTAGGGGATAATAACCTATAGATGGGGGTAATTGACAGGGGGAGGGTAATGTCTCCATAGGTAATTTCCATAGGTGAGGACAATGTCTTTGACCGTGTCTAGGCATATGGTTCTCTGTTTTGAAAATTACGGGAAACAGTTTAACCTAGTGTATCGTAATAACCCTGTTAGACAATTATACGTAACGCCATTGGAGCAGCTTAAAGACTGACCACTAAAAAGGTGTTTACAACCCCCCTGATCTATTAGATTCAATCAATAATCTTTAAACGATTACTATCGACCGACCCTGAGGTGCTAATGAGGTATTAACCACGTCCTACATAATTCATCCACAGATAATCTCATCAAGCACGATGTTACCCCCAGATACCCCGGGCCCAACAGAGGTGAGATTATGTTGTTTTTTTTTAAATCTTAATCCTCAGCAACGAGCATGGGACGGCATGGTCTAATGGTAGAGCATCGACGGCAAACCCGAATGTCTAGAGTTCGAATCTGGGTTCATGTTCGCAAAACGTTCTTTAGTCCACCCCAGCTAGTGTTATTTATAACTCAGCACCACACACTGCGACAGCGAGGTTGGGTGGTAGAGCGTACGACTGCTAACCCAGAAGTATTCATAGCTCGAATCCCGGGTTTGTATCATTCGAACGTCCTAGAGTCTGATGTGTACCTAACTCACGTCTCAGTGATAGTAAAGGCGGTTGGGCATATTGCTGACCACACTATTCTTTCATATGCCAGGGTAAAGAAACAAGTGAACTTTACTTTTACTTGCCCCATAAACCTTCACATTCGAAAGGGAACTTTACAGCACAGCACCGCTTCTCGTGCACTTTATTTCACTGTGTTTTCCATAGGATTTCCATAGGATTTCTTCAGATTTCGTTTACTCTCCTGAAACTATATCAGATTAGAAATCACGATTTTATATGTAAAATATCATTTAACAAATTCAGCCTCCCCCCCCCCCCAACCCTAAAATTGATTTCAGTCTTAAATTTTTACCATCCCTTCCCCCTCTCTCCCCCCTCGCCCATCCATGCACTGGCCCTATCTCGCTTTCCAAAGTGTTTTTTTTTTTTTGAAAATGCAATTTATATTTAAAATATTAACTGAACTGGACCAGCTTTAGGTATAGTGATCAATTTTCATTGCAATTAACAGTAATAGTTTTTAAAGAAAAAACTATACATTCAGTTTTAAAAAATGAAAATTATGAATACATGCTTTTTGCCTCCCCCCCCCCCCCCCCCCCCCCCCCCCCTCTTACTCAAAAGCCTAAACTCACTTCCCTTTCAGCTTAGTGGTGTAAAAATAAAATAAGTGGGCAAACATATAGTAAAATAATCTCATATCATTACTTGTAGCACATATATGACTAATCGAACCTTTTGTATAATGGAATCATGCACTGCATGACATTTAATTTATAAATATTTCATAATATTAAATCAA
>NW_026733561.1:0-18069 GCF_028476545.2 Physella acuta
TTAAACCTGAGGGACAAATCTTTTTTTTAATGATATGAATTGTAATAGTTTTAGAAAAATATTTATTTTCTATAACTATTTTATTGTATGTGTATGTAAAGATCCATTTACATGACAAAAATGCAAGAATATTGTAGCTCATTTATGAAAATCAAAGCCTATTAGATGCATATTTGAAATATAAAATAAAGTATACATAAATTTGAATATAAAGGGAATTTGTTACAAAATTATTATACAGTAAGAAGTAATTTTATTATGTTCCAATGTCCCTTATAACATATTTTGTGTTGTCTTAAGGTTAGTGAAATATTTATTATATACATTATATAAATACATTATGCACCAGAAAAAAAAACACATTATGTTTACTTTTTAATAAACAAATAAAACCAATATTTAAAAACCTTACAATGCTAAGCCTAACCTTATTAAAACTCCAGAAAACAGTTTTCTAGTGTCAAGTCCAAAACAACAAAATGAAATTCACTGGGAAACTGTTGACCAATATGTGACTGCGCCGTGTCAAATGAAGCAAGTTTTAACCAGCACAGGATGCCTGCATATTAATTTATTGGTAGGAGGAGCTAAACCCTGCTGCAAGATTGCAAGCCAGCTACCTTGTAACAGGATAGGTTGAATTTTAAACATGTTTAGGCAAGTGCACTTGCAAAAACACATTTTAAAACAGACCAGTAAAAAATATACTCCAAAAAAAAACTGGTTGGGCAAGTAAAAACTTGAAATAAAAAAAATCTTACAGTTAGGTTCCCATTTGGTATTTTGTTTTTTATTCAATGTTGCGATACGAGAAATACTCTATTGATTGTCTCTCAGAAAATAGTAATACTGCTTCCGTCATTTGCACACGGCACTTTCTAGAAGCTTCCTTGTGATTTCTTTAAGCTGCGCATGACAACCTGAAAGACTGTTGGTTAAAGCTCAGTCATGTGATTATTATAATGTTTTTATATTATAATTTTAATGATAAATTTTAACATTGCATTCAACTTATTAGATGGTTGAGATGGGTGCTTCTAGCAGGTTCATGTTGATTCAGTTGCTCAAATATATATATATATATATATATATATATATATATATATATATATAGGCCTATATATATAGGCCTATATATATATATATATATATATATATATATATATATATATATATATATATATATATATATATATATATATATATGTATGTATATAATTGGATACACTTGTGTATTTATAATATCTTTATTTCAGTTCTCTTTTAAATGGTTCAGCACCACAAGGTAAAGTTTGAGTATTTTTAAGTCATCATTGAAATTTCTGCACAAAATATTTTTAAATGTGTTTGAAAGAATATCTTTTAGTAACAGACATAAAATAATAAAAACCAAATTATACCCCTCAGCTGCTGTGGGTGTGAGACACATTTCATCCACTGAAGGAAAACTGTCCTACACTATACCTGAATCTTTAAGACGAAGCACATGTGTTTTTGATTACAAGTATGGAGATTGATATGTAGTTCTATGTAATGTTAGAGGAAATGAGTTTAAAAAACGAGGGATAAATTTATTTTAACCTAGATTTTTTGTGTCTAGTATTTTGTTTTTTTTTGGGCTTTCTATCAACAATATAATCAGTAAACTGGGATTTCATTTTCTGATGGAAACTTAACATTGATATAAATAAAAAATTCTGTATCTTAAAAATAACTAGAAAGCGACACTATTTTCCATCATCACAACTTATTTTTTAAAGATCCATTATAAATACAACATAAAAATGCTTAAGTTTCTAGAATCAGCTTTTGTTATTGCTATGAGATGATTTATAACAAATTTAAGTCAAGATGGCCAAGCTGTTTTTCAAATCCAGAAGAATGGCAAACTTGAGAGACAACATGTTTCAGAAAACTTGCCTTATAACTCCACTTCAGTTGTAAGTAGGCGATTTATGTCTAAATGTATTATATTATTATAATTATATTACTATTATATAATTTATATTATTCATTTAGTAGTTCAGTTATTTAAGTATTATTTTAAAGATACATAATGCTTATTAGCAAATAAAACTGGCTGATTTACATATTCAGAAATCTAAAAGTGTACAAGGAAGCTACTATGTTGTGACATTGGCACTGAAGCAACAAATGGATTTGAATGCACATTTCAAATAAATGGCAAGTTACTATCACAAAATTCAAAGATTAAGTCCCTACATAATAATTTTTCAAATTTACTTTTTGTCAAAGCCTCAATTTAGTCTTATATTATTACTTTATCTGTTCTTGATTTTACTTCTAAATGGATAATGATCATATATATATTATGTCTGATTAAAAAAAATGTTTGTAGATCTGTTAAATAATAAAAATATAAACTTATTTAGTTTGAACATAATTACATTTTTTTAGAACTATTGAATTGATAGTAAACAGCTTTTAAAAATATTTTTTTTATTATTGTTCTTTTGACTCCCAAGATTGCTTAAAGCAGAGACTATACTTTGTCAACACACTAGACTGGTGGACTTTTCACTTCGGCAATGACATTCCAGTTTAGATTTTAAAAATATTTGCTTCTTTTATAAACAAAATTGCTGTTTATTTTGGTCAGGCATTTTAATTGTTACAGAAATCTTTTGTTTACATTCAATTAAGGAGATCCACAGGTCCATCATTTTAAAATTTGTCCTGATTTGCTTTAATGCAACAATAAATTTTAATAGTTTTATTTAGTTTTTAAGTACATTGATATCTTTTTTAAAAGTTTGAGATTTCATTTTATTGAATTTTTAGATTTAAATAGAAATTTATTAAAATAAACTGGAATAATGTTTTTTGCTTTTTATTTGTGAGAATAATAGTGTTTAATCATGTATATTAACAGAAAAAAAGATCAAATGTTACATTTTCTATCACTGAAACACAAAAAGTCAAGAACTATTTTTGAATTAATTAGAAAATATTTTTCCTTTTAAAATTCCTAATCCCCAAAACATAATTTGGGATATACTATAACCCCTATACACAAGAAAGAAAAAAAAATATAAGAAAATCCATTGAAAATACATCACATAATTATAAAAAAAAAATTAATCCTGAAAATACAAACCAGATCATCTTTCCAGTGCATTGCTTTTGGCTTATTTGAAATGTTAGAATGATTTTCCATTTTTAAATAAAAATTTAGATCTAGTCTATATTTAATGTAATACTTTAAAACTATATTCCCCCTTCCCCCCACCCCGAGTAACATTGAGCCTGACCCCCCCCCCCACCAGAAAATGCTGTCACACCTCAGCCTACCATCCTCCTCAAATTTGCTATTATAATATAGATCTATATTTACTGAGCTCGGTCAAAATTGACTATATTTACTCATTTGTGTTTCAATCTCCAAAAATGAGTTTTTAAAAAACATGCAAAATAAGGTTTTCCAAATAACGTTTTAAATTACCAAGGTGTGTGGTCACAATTTCTGAACCTACACCCCCCCCCCCCCCCCCCAAGGAGTTGGACGTCGTTATTTAAAAAAAAATCTGGCATGTTTTGTGTTTTGAACATTTCCCCGGTTTATTTTTTCAAAACTTCTAACTTCAGTCCTATTCCCATTACTCTAGGGCTATCTAGGACCTACTATCAGCCTATAATTTTACAATTATATGTAGATCTAGATCTATTAAGCATTTGAAAAAAAAAAAAAACTATCGTCGTTCAATTCTTCGCTCATCTTCGTATAAATGTCGGTTGATTTGAGCCTGTTTTTTCATATCATCAGACTCGTCGCTAGTCAACACAATCTTATGATTGCAAGCAATCACTCCTTTTATGATACCTTCCGTCACAAAGTCTATTTCCGTTTCTTTCAAATCCTTAGTTTGAACAGACTCAAAGTTTTCAAACTCGTCATGTAAGTTTTTAATATTGTAAACGTAAACCTGTTCGCCGTCTGATTTCTTTTTGATGTAAATAGGGGCTTTGCCTTGTGGTATCGTCATACGGGTGACAACTTTAAACTCTGCGTATAAAGATTTCTCATCCAGTTCGACATTAGCTGTGTAGCAGCTGTTTGGGCCCACTGTGATGTCACTTGTAGCCTCCATGAGAATTGTTTCCTCGAAAGTTTGACCTTCCGATTTTGATACCTTTGTGGTAAAATAGTAAACATTGTTAAAAATATATATTTAAAATTGGCTAATCTGTAGTTAAATACTATATTTAGTTAAGGTTATAGCAATTTTCAGTAAATTAATTAAAGTTATATTATTTGAAATGTTTATTGCTTCTTTAATAGTTTTTAAAGCATCTTATTTGGACGCCAGTGCCACCACCCACACCCCACCCGCCGGAGCAAGTCCACCACCCCCAGACAAAATATTACATACATTTATAGTTTTAAAAAATATATGCTTAAACCAGTGTCCGTCCCTCCCTGAAATGTAAGTGCCCTCCCCCCTCCCTGAGGAAAATGTTTAAAAGAAACACTCGATAGCGTACTAAGTAGCGTAACAAGGGGGGGGGGGGCAGAGGCGTAGCGAACCTTCCCGGCGCCCGGGGACAAACTTTCGATTTGCACCCCCCTCAAACTTTCGATTTGCACCCCTACTCAAACTTTCGATGACTTTTTCCAACCCATTTTGACGCCCCCTAAGGTCGGCGCGGACATATGTCCCCCCTGCCCCCCCCCCATCGCTACGCCTCTGGGGGGGGGGGGGGGGGGGTTAGAGCGGTGCGGACAAACAGCTAGTGGTAAAAAAAATGCACCCAACTTTAATGAGAAAATCTGCTGTACTCAGTAAACTTTCCAAGTTAGTATAGGATCCAACATCTTTTATTATTTATCATTATTATAATCATCTTCAAACACACGGTGACACCGTCTGAAATAAGTTATTTCACTGGGTGTCACTAAACCTAGGGACGCCACCGTGTAAACGAACCATGACCAAAGCACTATGGTTAACTTTAAGACGGAGCCTATTGATGAGTCAGCAGTGAGCTTTGCGCTTCCAGAAAGTCAGGCAGACATGAATAAATAGAGCTCGTTTTTTTTTTTCAAAAACTTTTAAAATATCCGAAAATCTAAACAGGTAAATTGTAGACAATTTAAAGTTGTACACTTAAAAAAATAAATCTACGCCTGATGTTATTGCAATTTAATGGAATAGGTAGGCATATATTAATGTTCGTAAGCCATATCAATCCGATTGGCCGTATTTTGAACGATTTCGCCCCCCTCAACTCACTGCACTAAAAGTCAGAATAAACTACAGTGTAAAAATGACTTTAAAAAAGCCCCCCCCCCCCACCCCCCAGTCACTAGTCCGACCCCCTACGGGAGAGTGTGAGGTCAATCATTAACGCCCCCAAACTTGCCCAAACCATTTAACTAAACTACCATTATTTCTCAAAGGGCCTACTATTGTGCCCAGAGCAAGACAAAATAAAGGCCAAACTTAACAGAAATTTTCACCGATCTTTAAATAAAATAAATCTATTCAAGAATAAAGTATATTTACATATTTTTTTTTAGCGCAATTTCCATTCTGGAGAATTGCGTTTATTAACTCGTCATTTCTGGGAATGGATGGATGAATGAATGAATGTATGGATGTATGAATGTGTGTCCGGGCTTTAAGTCGTATCTCCTCCTCAACGAAGCAATATCGATGGCTAGTTCCAAAAGCAATTATGTTAAGCAAGTTACGAGAATGAACATAGGCCATAAAAATTCCGGGTTTCTTTCATGGATTTCCAGGAAAAGCCAAAAAAACTCGAAAAAATGCAGTTTTTGGCCCATATCTCGGCAACCAGACCACTTAGCGACTTGAAACATGTACCAATCGATTCCTGTCATAATTTAGAACAATATTGCCGAAGAAAGTTTTTAAAAATATCCTCTCGTTCGGTCACAAATTTTAAAATTACATAAACACCTACAAACCGATCGTTCTTCTAGCATGAACGCACCCCAGCATTATACGTCAGAGCTATTTTTAGATAACATAAGGAAATTGCGCATAAATGTCACTAGACTTTTTTAATTAACTTGTTTTTACTAAAAAGATATGAAGTATTTCTTAAACAACAAAATGTATTATTATATTCAAGTAAGATACTTCAAGTAATACAAACGAATCTTAGCTCGTACAAACAAATAGGCATTGGGCCTGTATAATGGACCGTCTTTTGAATGTATTAAAACACTTAAAACCCAAGAATGGTTTTTCTACTTAAGAGTCGTCTCCCCCCCCCCTTCCCACTTAAATCCGCCTTCACACGTTAAACGCAACCTTAAAAGAACAACCGATCTACCTATGGCGAACAGTACACAGTTCTACCGTTATTTCCGTGTTATCGGGCGTCAGACTTTTAATTCCCCTTCGATCAGCCCATCGATCTCACAATCGAACCTTCACCGTATCGATTTTACTCAAAGTAATCAACACGACTCTAGGGGCCTATGTAAAATTCTGCCTACAATGTTGAAGGAGACTTGCACAAACATCAGCACAACGGTGATGTAACACACAGTGGCGTCACTAGACCATGTGCCGTTGTTCGGGGAGTCACCCCCCCTTCAACTCCTGTATTTGCTGTACTAAAACTCTATACTGGTGCCACTCCCCTCTCATCTTGGATGGTGTCACCCTATCCATTAAGTATGTGCGTAAATACATATTTCACCGTTGGTGCCCAAGACACACGGGACAGACATAGTTGATATTATATGTTTTACTGACCTCGGCACACAAGTAGATAGTGAGGTCAGCACTAGAGCTATCTAAGTTTCCCAACGAGAGTCAGGTAACCATCAGAGCTAGATGGACACGCGTCCTGCAGATTCTAGCCCTGAATCATCGAGACTTTCGGGTTAACAATCTGAAGCTTAACCATCCAACCTTATCTTTGCCCATATACGTGAATTGAGTCGTTAAATTAACTACACAAAACAGATTTTCTCTTTAAAATAGGTATTCTTTTAATTAGGTGTCACCCCTCATATGTGGTGTCACCCTTTTGTGTGATGTGACAAAATATGTTGTGTCATCCCTTTGTGTGGTGTCGCCCTTTTGTATGGCGTCACCCCTTTGTATGGTGTCACCCATTTGTGTGATGTCACCCTTTTGTGTGGTGTCACCCCTGTGTGTGGTCTCACAAAATATGTGGTGTCATCCCTTTTGTGTGGTGTCACCGCTTTGTGTGGTGTCACCCCTGTGTGGTGTTACCCTTTTGTGTCGTGTCACCCTTTTGTGTGGTGTCACCCTTTTGTGTGATGCCACCCATGTGTGTGGTGTCACCCATGTGTGTGGTGTGCCCCCCCCCCCCTTTGTGTGGTGTCACCCCTGTGTGTGGTGTCACCCTTTTGTGTGATGCCACCCATGTGTGTGGTGTCACCCATGTGTGTGGTGTGCCCCCCCCCCCCTTTTGTTTCGTGTCACCCCTTTGTGTGGTGTCACCCGTTACAGCCCACATTCACCACCTAGTAACGTTACTGGTAACACATCCCAAAGAATAAACAACCCCCCCCCCCCCCAAAAAAAAAAAGCAAACAATCTACACAAAAACACCGACACAACCAAGGAGTAAAAAATACAGTGCCTGATAGCTGGTCTCGATGGCCAACTCGGCCTTGCTGTCACTGCCATAAGGGATGCCTATGCTGAAGTTTGCCTTGCCTCCAATCGTGAAACCTTTCTGGAATGTCACGCTGACCTCGGTCCGTCTAGTCTTCTCAAACCGGAACCTGTACGTCTGGCTCTCAGCTGTGCTATTTTTAAACACCGTGTTCAAGGACAAGTTTTCGGCGCTGAATAGTAAAAAACAAAAAACAATCATAATTTCGGAAAAAAAAAACAAAAACACAAATCAGTTTTCAATTGTTGAGATTCGTAATGGCAAGTTGATCGGGGGGGGGGGGGGGGG
This sequence comes from Physella acuta, assembly GCF_028476545.2. Classification (NCBI taxonomy): domain Eukaryota; kingdom Metazoa; phylum Mollusca; class Gastropoda; family Physidae; genus Physella; species Physella acuta. Next base: position 7,933 of record NW_026733561.1, read on the forward strand.
GGGGGGTGGTGCATTAATTCCATCAATACTAGATCTGTTATGTAAATGTTAATTCAAATAATTTTTTACAAAAAAAAAATAAGAACCCCTTCCTCCCAAATGAACTTTAACCTTTTTTCTTTCCTACTGCCCTTCTTCTTTGGAGCTTCCCCCACGTCTCCACCATCGGCCGTCTTCGCTTTCTTTTTGCCCGTGATCTTCATGTTGGACTTCTGGCTTTGGCTGATGGTCTCAAACGAGAAATAGTTCTCCGGCACCTCTATGATGAACTTCTTCCGGTCCAGGAACTTCCGCTGGCAGAAGCTAAATGTGGAGCTGAAGCTGGACCATGCTCTGTGGTTGAGAAAAAAAAAGTGCATGGTTTGTAAATTTGTGGTGCAGTTGTACCCAGGGGCGTAGCAAGGGGAGGGGGCGGGGGATGCGGACCGCACCGGGTGACACCATTTAGGGGGGGGGTGACACCAAGGCAAAAATAGCAAAATATATAGAGAAAAATTTGAGGGGGGGGGGTGTGTGCAAATCGAAAGTTTGAGGGGGCTGCAAATCGAAAACTTGAGGGGGGGGGTGCAAATCGAAAGTTTGAGGGGGGGGGGGGTGTGCAAATCGAAAACTTGAAAGTTTGTCCCCGGGAAGGGTCGCTACGCCTCTGGGGGGTGACACCATTAAGTGCCGCACCGGGTGACACCCGACCTCGCTACGCCACTGGTTGTAACAACAATCAAAACGCGCAAAGCAATTTTGTCTCAGCTTACACATTGTACAATATAGTTTATTTTTATATAAAATAAATAAAGTTCCTCTTTAGACCTTTCAATCCACTGTGCAGATGAAGTAGAGTTCATGTTTCTTGACCTCGGCGTATAAAAGGATAGTGTGGCCGCTTTTACTTTCCCTAATATAAGTCAGGTACCGAACCGACATCCGACCTCGATCCCTTCGGACTAGCAGCCGAAGACTTCACAACTTATCGTCCATTTAACTATACGTAAGACACACTTAAAACTTTATCGATATAACAATCTCCAATAAAAATAAAAACCCTGACTCAAATCCTAACCATACACAAATCAAACTTTGAATCTACCCCTTACTTGATCTTTGTAGCATGCTAGATAAAAACCTTGATAACCCTGTTCTTATTTTATGTTATAGCAATTTAGCAACCCGACTATGGGTGTTTTCTTTTGAAAAAATCCCCCCCCCCCCCTTATCCGAACTAGGCGACTCCACTGAGAGTGTGTGAAAATCGGCATCTGTAGTTGCTCTATTATTACTATATCTAAACCCTAGAATATGCGCAAACGGAAAAAAACGCAAATAGAAAATGCGCAAATACTAATTATACAACTATTATACAAATACACTTTAATTTTTGTCATATTTTGTGGAAAAGTGTTTTATTATGCTACAATTTAAATGTGACAAGTCTATACTAATATTTATAAATGCTCGATTTAAGAAAATAAGAAAATAAAAATGCCCTTGCGAACTTTTTTGATGCGCATCTTTACGGTCCCTATCTAAACATGGTGTAGAAATTACTGAGAGCTTTGTTTATGTTTAGAACTCTTTTGTTCCTCACCTGTCGCTGAATATTTTCTTTATGTCGATAATCAGCGGCTTGTCTTCTTCAAATGGGGGCACAGGAAAACAGCAGAACATTGTTGAAAGACTGAAACACAAAAAACGTACTGTTTTTAAACTGCCACAGTGCTAATGTTCAACTTCTCGCGTGGGATTTATGGAAAAAACAAAAACAACAGAATCTCGCGATGTCAAGACATATTAAGACACAGAGGGATACCTTCAGCGGCGTGAACAAGGGGGTGTTAGGATATCCCCTCTCTCATAGACCTATACAACGATAGCAGTCTCATGTTAAGCTACACCTTTTAGACTTGTAGTGATCTTGTAGCTTCCGATGCTTATACTTATACGTTCTTAGTTTTGAATGTCACAAAACCATAAGTATATATATATATATATATATATATATATATATATATATATATATATATATATATATATATATATATATATATATATATATATATATATATATATATATATCTTTCAGGAAGACGCCCGGCTCCGATATATACATCCTAGCCTAACTAAACTTCCCCGGATTAGCAGATTAAAATGTGCAAGTGCTAACGATTTTATGTTTCCAACTTTTTCTTTAAAAAAGAATTAAAAGTTTTTATGACAGGTTTATTACCGAAACACCTGCAGTTTAATGCGAAGGTACATTCACACATCTTTAGAAAACAATTTCAGCCTTCATTGTCATGTTTTTCTGTGCTTCAATGGTAAGTTTTAACGTAAACATGCCTACTTTCAAGTTTCAAATATTGTCACAATTTTTTGGTTGAAAGGGGAGGTGGCGGGGGGGGGGGGGGATTGATAGTCTTCTTATTGTTTGCGAGGAAGTGTGTGTAAAAAAAGCCCCACTAGTTTGTGGGCGGCAGATTTTTGGCTCCCGTGTAAAGAGGACGTCTAATGGGCGTCTCCCATATATGGCGTCACACCCTTAGGATTGGGTTCTGACATTTTGTTTTGAAGAGTCACGTGGGAAAGGTGTGAGTAATAAAAGTGGCGCGTCGTAATCTTTGTATATATATATATATATATATTTTTTTTAATGATGAGAACAAATGTTTATCCTAGCTAGTACTCTGATTGTAATAGTAACAATTACAACTTACTGAAGTCCTTTCTGTAAGAGGGTTCGTTTTTTTTTGTAACCGATTATGTGGAAGGGGGGGGGGGGCAGCCAATATAGTAGCACATTACTTGTTAACAACCCAATAGATAAATATTGGATGGAAGCTTACAAACACTCGCCTTGATATATATATATATATATATATATATATATATATATATATATATATATATATATATATATATATATATGTAACGAGTCCCCGAGTCTATCCTGCCGACAACGCCAAATGTAACGAGTCTCTGGCTACCCTGCCGACAACGCCAAATGTGACCTTCCCGAGTCTAACCACTCATTCCACACAACATTGACCACAGCATAGATACTCGAAGATGCAGGTTCATTATTGATCCTTTTATTACATGAATCAAAGAATGTTTCACAATAATATAATGAATCAAGAGAGATGTTTCACAATAATAGTCTGAATCAACGGACCCCCAACAGTCCTCACTAGGCTTCATCTAACTGAATACACATGTCTAACGTCCTTCTTAACACAATACGGCTAACCCGTTCAATAACCAACTGCCACACTGACTGACTGATCGAAAGCGAGCGAGAGAGAGAGACTCACTGACTCACTGACTGCCAGCTCAGCCGTCGCCTTCCTTATTTATCCCCTTCATATCCGTAATCATATTCGGTCCTATCATACTCGTAATCGTAATCGTTGCATTACGCCGCTTCTGTTGTACAGTCCGATTTAATAAGCCATCTGCATCCTGTCACATCAAAGTTGACAGACCGTCTTTCGTATCGCTTCCCGAGATACTACGCCCTGGCTTTCTGATCGTTATCAGCCACCACCTGTGTTATTACATCAGTCGTGTCAAAGTTGACAGCGCTGTACCGCTTTCTTATGTCTGGTAACTTCCCCTAGTTACATCCACCCCTGCCTTTTTTTGTGTGTTATCAACCACAAACAACGCCCGGCAGGTGCAGTCCTTCAAAGTCCATCGCACCACCGTAAAAAAAATCCATTGTTCCACTCACTGTCAATGTCGTCACATTCGTATAAGATTGACCGTTATCCCTATTTCACATATCAAATGTGTCTACATCATCTTCCTCAGACACAAAACAGTTCTAGAATTCACATCCACCTTTTTTCGTCTGGTGCCTTCACCAGTTCACTTTTATGACTTTTTGAACAGTCTGTTCTCATACCAGCGCGACCATGAAAGAATTGATGGTTGCTGACAAAAAATTTCGTATTCTTTCTGTTTCTCAAACTTCTCCGCGGACCACTTAACTGATGGTCTACTGTCTCTCTGCTTTTGGAGGGACCGGGATCCTCCTTGTTGCCGGTATCCTCCCCTTGTGTGTCGCTGATGTTCTGTTGATGGTGACATGGTTCCGGGATGGGTATGTGAATTTCCGTTATAGTTTCCGGTTCCCTAATTGTCTTGGATTTCCTTGTGTGTAACTGCTCTTCTTGACTATGACAATATTTCTTTAATTGAGCAATATTCGCCCACCGATCCGGTTTGGTGTGATCGATGGGTCTTATCTTAAAGGGGCCACCTGCTACTTTAGGCATCTCCACGACTTGCCATATCTCCTGTCCCCAGAGGTCGTGGATTTTGTTTCTGCCTAACGGGTGGCTACGCAGTAATACCCTGTCGTTCAGTTTGAGTGGCGGGTCCTTTGTCTGTACCGGCGGTTCCCTTCGCCGTGCTTCATGTTCTAGTCTTTCCTGTACTACCCTGTACATTTCTCTAATTCGTCTCATATGTTCATTCACATATTCCAGTGCAGTGTATGAGCCAGTCATACTCTCCTTTTTTCCTAGGAACAAGTCAAGGGGGAGTCGAGCCTCCCGTCCGAACAGCAACATGTATGGCGAAAAGCCGATTGTGGCATGGGGGGTGCAGTTGTATAGATATACCAACTCTGGGAGAAAATCAGGCCAACGTTTTTTCTGTTCAGGTTCTAGAGTACGCAGCAAATCATGCATGCTGCGGTTGAACCGCTCGCACTGTCCGTTTCCTTTCGGATTAAATGTGGTTGTTCTAGATTTGTTGATCCCGTAGTGGCTGCACAGTTGGTTAATTACTTCTGACTCAAAGGCCCTTCCTTGGTCAGAGTGTAATTGTCTTGGTATGCCATATTTGATGAACCAATGTTCTATTAAGACCTTTGCCACTGTTTTGGCAGTCTGATCTCGTGTGGGCACCGCCACAGTCCATTTGGTGAAAACATCAGTCATTACCAACACATGTTCCGTCCCATCCGATGATTGCTCCAACGACGTAAAGTCCATAGCCACAATCTCTAGTGGTTTTGTCGCTAATAGGTGTCCCGATGGCTGTCTCATTTTGACAACTGGCATTTTCGCATGCTGACACCTCACACAAGCCTCACAATGGCGTTTGACCTCCATTTCCATATTGGGCCAGTAACACCTCCGTCGTAATATTTTGTGCGTCCTGTCCTGACCCTGGTGTCCTGCCCTGTCATGTGCCAACCTTAGCACTTCTTCTCGTAATTGTCCAGGCACCACCACCTGGTGTATTGTCCCATCAATTTGGTCATGAATTCTCCGCATGAGAACACCATCCTGTATACTGAGACGGTCCCACTGACTCAGTATTTTCTTTGTTTCTCGACCAAATTGTTCTCTTTCCCTTCTTCCTGGGAATTTTTGTTCCTGGACGTGTTTCAACAGCGGCTGTAAGCCACTATCCGTTCTCTGGGCATTTCTTATCTCTTTGTGATTAAGGCAATTAAAATCACCAATGTCCATATGTCCGGGCTCTGTGGAAATGTGCTCCACCCCGGTCTGTCCGTTCTGCCTCACTTGCACCCCGTGAGGGATATCTGTTGACGCTCTGACCTCACATATTCCTGTCAGCGTTTCTTCCTCATCGCCCGGTCTCTCGTAAGGATTCCTTGATAAGGCGTCCGCATTGCCATTGGACCGCCCCGGGCGATATTTTATCTCTAGGTCAAAGAGTGCCAATTCTGCTGCCCATCGCTGTTCGATGGATCCCAACTTTGCTGTCTTTAGGTGACTCAAGGGGTTATTGTCAGTGTATACCACACATTTAGCACCTAATAGATAGTCCCTGAATTTTTCCGTCACAGCCCATTTTAATGTCAAAAGTTCTAGTTTCATGGCGCTGTAATTTGTCATGTTCTTCTCTGATTCCTTCAGAGCTCGACTGGCATAAGCAATAACCCTGAAACCTTGCTTTTGTTGTTGTGATAGCACAGCTCCCAGACCTTTAGAGCTGGCGTCAATTTCTAGCCGAAATGGTTTGTCAAAGTCTGCGTATCCTAATATCGGCGCCTCTGTCAAAGCCTTTTTCAATAGCTTAAACGAGTTCAGGCATTCATCAGTCCATAATTCACCTATCAGTTGTGTTTTACCTTTCTTTTTCTCCTTACTGTGTTTCTTTGTCATTTTGTTTACCAAGTCATGCAATGGTGCGGCAATTTTTGCAAAACCAGGCACAAATTTTCTATAATAGGAAGCAAAGCCCAAGAATGATCTGACCTCTACCGTAGTTGTTGGCTGTTTCCATTCTTTAACAGCTGCAATTTTATCTGGGTCAGTGGCGATGCCATCCGACGAAATCACGTAACCCAAAAAATGTACCGATTTCAGACCGAAGCAGCATTTGTCTGGGTTCAGCTTTACTCCTATCTCCCTAAGACGGAGAAACACTTGTTCTAATCTTTCTAGATGGTCCTCCCAAGTTTTTGAATAAACTAGTATATCATCCAAGTACACCAACATTATTTGAAATAGAAAGTCACTCATAGCACTCTGCATTACTCGCTGGAATGTAGCAGGTGCATTAGTTAGACCAAACGGCATACGGGTCCACTCGTACAGTCCCAGTGGAGAAATAAATGCAGTTTTATGTTGATCGTTGGGGTGCATGGCCACTTGGTGGTAGCCACTAGCCAAATCCAAGGTAGAAAAAAATCTTGCTCCCCCCAACGCATCAAGACATTCATCAATACGAGGCAAGGGGAATGCAACCCTTCTTGTGATATTGTTCAATTTCCGGTAATCACAACACATTCTTATCTCCCCTGACTTCTTTTTTACCACTACTATCGGTGCCGCATACGGGCTAGTGCTGGTTGTAATAATTCCCTTTTTTAGTAGATCGTTCAGGTGTGCCTTCACCGCAGAGTAGTGACTTGGTGGTAATCTTCGATAAGGTTGCGCCACCGGCTTGTCTTGTAGTAAGGGTATCTGGTGTTTTATTACTTCCGTGTAACCCAAATCACCCTCGTACGAGGCAAATATATCCCTGTACTTATTCAGCAATTCATTTAGTTTTGGGTCCTCAGTTTCCGGGAATGTATATGATCGGCCATCCTCTTTCTTCACCTCGGCCGTCACATTGACCGACCTAATTGTTACTTCATTACTGCTGGTATTGCTCAGTTCGATGCACTGTGCCGACCTTTGTACCTCGACGTTCTGTGGTACTCCTACCAGAGTATTAGGCGGTATAAAAATTTCCTCATCCAAAACATTTGCCACTAATCCTTGAACTAGTCCATTTTCCGCTGATGTGTATGTCCGCAGTAACACGACGCCTGCCCTCAGTGCGGCGCCACATGGTTCTATCATCACATCACCATTCACGCTTCTATCACCAATTTGTAATGTGATTGCCTTGACCGTGTTTGCCGGGACTGATATCCTTCCTCTGGTCTTGGCAAACCTGGCCAACTTGGATCCCCGACCTGGTGTGGTCGATCCGACAATATTTGTAAGAAATTCTGGCAACTGGCCAAGAATATTCATGCCCAACAGGCAAGGTATATTTGACACATTTGTCTCTAGGTTGTGTTTCGTAACGAACACCCCAACCTGCTTCAACCTATGTCCCGCCACCACGACATCCGCCAGAAAATAACCACAGTATGGAATGGTTAGTCCATTAGCTGCCGTCAGGCGCATGCATGTGTCAGACCTCAACCTATGGTCTTTTCCTTTCATCCATTTGGTGTAAAAATTTTCCGTAATTATCGTCACCTGGGAGCCTGTATCCACAATTGCCTTCACCGCGATGTCCCCAATCGTAATCACCATTTCGGGACAGACTCCCATCATTTTGCTTCTTGGGCCATAACCTCGCCCCTCTGTAGCCTGGCCCTGCCTTACAGAGGACGACCGTTTCCCTGGCAGTACCGTGCCATATGTCCGGGTTGTGAACAGGACAAACAAATTGGTCGACCGTCAGCCGTCCACCGGAGTGATGGACCGGCGGGTCGCGGCCGTCGAACCTGTCTCTGTTTTGTCCCGTTCTTTTCCTGATTCTCAGCTGTTGACCTGCTTTCTAACCTCTCCAATCTTTGGTCAACCTTATCCAGGTGGGCCAACAGTTGAGCCATCATGGTTTCCACCGTGCCGGTCCCCGTGGGTGGGGATTGTTTCTGTTCCGGCACAGAGACTTTGTCCACCGAACAGTTCGATTGGTCCTCATCCTCGGACCTGCGGATCGCTGAGTTCCTGACCTGAAGGAAGGTCAACTGCGGGTCTTTGTGGACCTCCTCTTTCAACTCTCTCCTTAAGATCGGGGTTGCTAGCCCCTCGATGAACTGGTCCCTCAGTAGGCGTACATCAATGTCAGGTGTTTTGCCCTTTACCGAATCAAAGGCCCTGTTTATTCGGTGTGAATACTCCATCACACTCTCCGCCATTCTCTGCTTTAAGCCTACGAACCCCGATAGCAGTTGCGATCCCGACCGTCTCTCCCCAAAGGTCTCCATAATTAGATCCAACACCTTATCTGGATCTGATTGGACGGTTTTATCGTGGCATTTGACCTCTGCCCTAACCGTCTCTCCTATACTGCCCATCAGCAGTCTTAATCTTTCCTCTGGTGACATGATTCTCGAGGCCCAGGCCGCTTTGACCTCCTCACTGAACCTGTTGGTTAAAGTTGGATCACCGTCCCCGTAAAATTTGTTAATGTGGGACTCTCTGGGCAGGACCACAATATGGGTCTGCTTCTCGTCCAGAGTAGACATTTTATTCCTTTAGTAAAAAAAAAAGAGTTCTTTCTTACCGTGTGTGTATGAAAAAATTTTTCCTCGTTCCTCAATTTTCACTGTTCCTGAATATCCGAATTCACACACACACTAAACACAGTTATGAACTAGGTTGACTATGGGTGCCTAAAGCGGCAAGTCTCGTTGAATTCATCCTGGTCGCAGCGCCAAATGTAACGAGTCCCCGAGTCTATCCTGCCGACAACGCCAAATGTAACGAGTCTCTGGCTACCCTGCCGACAACGCCAAATGTGACCTTCCCGAGTCTAACCACTCATTCCACACAACATTGACCACAGCATAGATACTCGAAGATGCAGGTTCATTATTGATCCTTTTATTACATGAATCAAAGAATGTTTCACAATAATATAATGAATCAAGAGAGATGTTTCACAATAATAGTCTGAATCAACGGACCCCCAACAGTCCTCACTAGGCTTCATCTAACTGAATACACATGTCTAACGTCCTTCTTAACACAATACGGCTAACCCGTTCAATAACCAACTGCCACACTGACTGACTGATCGAAAGCGAGCGAGAGAGAGAGACTCACTGACTCACTGACTGCCAGCTCAGCCGTCGCCTTCCTTATTTATCCCCTTCATATCCGTAATCATATTCGGTCCTATCATACTCGTAATCGTAATCGTTGCATTACGCCGCTTCTGTTGTACAGTCCGATTTAATAAGCCATCTGCATCCTGTCACATCAAAGTTGACAGACCGTCTTTCGTATCGCTTCCCGAGATACTACGCCCTGGCTTTCTGATCGTTATCAGCCACCACCTGTGTTATTACATCAGTCGTGTCAAAGTTGACAGCGCTGTACCGCTTTCTTATGTCTGGTAACTTCCCCTAGTTACATATATATATATATATATATATATAATATATATATATATATATAATACATAAAATAAACAAAAGATAATCTCCAACTTCATGGGTCGATCACCCCTTCGTGAAAGCAATTATTTTTCAAAATTCCGTTTCAAACACACGTACTCAAACTTTAGATACAGAAAATATTTATAAGCCTACAATCTACTACTATAGCTCGTGTTTCAAGAGTTAGCTAACTCTACACCATAAAATACCAAATATCCGGATAATTTAACACAAATGGTGTGAGGGGAATGGAGGGGTGGCAGGGTTCGGAATGTAAATGAAGTGGGGTTTAAGAAATGCGACCCTCACGTACAGTGTTTCTTCCAGACTTTTTTTTTCCGGGGGCACTTGAAATTTTCGGGGGGGGGGGGGGGGGGGGTCGGTAGACGGTAGACTTTCTTCGGGGGGGGGGGGGGGCGACACTGTTAAATGTATATATTTTCTATATAAATTCCATTTCGTTCGTGGGGGCGGTAGACCTTTTTTCAGGG